>NC_057805.1:516675173-516839225 GCF_018294505.1 Triticum aestivum
TCAGAAAAATAAAACTAATTCATTTTAAAATCTTAAAAATACTATTATATATCAAAAAAATCAGAAAAATAAAACTAATTCATTTTAAAATCCCTTGAAGGTTTGACAAAAGGTTTGATACATCATTCAGTTCATCGACCAAATACAAAGTTTGGTACAATAAATTATTACACATCAATTCTTCCCTTGTGTCCCTCCTTGCTTACGATTGTGCCGTATCCATGGAGCATCCTCATCATTTAACTTAATGCTTGGGTCAGTGTTCACTTTGAAGGGCGGAATTTCACCAAACATATTATAATCTTCTGACATGTCTGTCTTGTCCTTCACTCCCACGATGTTTCTTTTCCCTGAAAGAACAATGTGGCGCTTTGGATCATCGCATGATGTACTGATCGTTTTCTTATCTTTCCGTTTCCTCGGTTTGCTACTCATGTCCTTCAAATAAAAAACCTGAGCGACATCTTTGGCAAGGACGAATGGTTCGTCAAGGTAACCAAGATTTTTGAAATCCACCATTGTCATTCCGTATTGCTCGTCCACCTTTACCCCACCTCCTGTTAGCTTGAACTATTTGCACCGGAACAAAGGGACCTTAAAGGAGGGTCCATAGTCAAGTTCCCATATCTCCTCTATGTAACCATAATATGTGACCTTTCGCCCATTCTCGGTTGCTGCATCAAAGCGGACACCACTGTTTTGGTTGGTGCTCTTTTTATCTTGGGCGATGGTGTAAAATGTATTCCCATTTATCTCGTACCCTTGGAAAATCGTTATAGTCGAAGATGGTTTCTTGGCCAACATGTACAGCTGATCTCCAACATCATTGTCATTCATTAAATGTTTTCGCAACCAACTGCCGAAAGTCTCCATGTGGGCCTTTCTAATCCAGGATCCAGGCTTCCCCGGGTTGTCCGAGCGTAAAATATTCTTGTGTTGCTCGAAGTACGGAGCCACAAAGCTGGAATTTTGCAGAACTGTGTGGTGTGCTTCAGTCATAGAATGACCGTCCATACATATCGTGGATTTCCTTCCGATCTTGCCTTTTCCACTTAGTCTCCCCTCGTGCCGCGATTGAGGAATATCAATCGGCTTAAGGTCAGGAACATAGTCAATACATAACTCAATTACCTCCTCATTTCCATAGCCCTTGACGATGCTTCCTTCTGGCCTAGCACGGTTACGAACATATTTCTTTAATACTCCCATGAACCTCTCAAAGGGGAACATATTGTGTAGAAATACAGGACCGAGAATGGAAATCTCTTCGACTAGGTGGAGCAGGAGGTGCGTCATAATATCGAAGAAGGATGGTGGGAACACCAACTCGAAACTGACAAGGCATTGGACCACATCGTTCTGTAACCGTGGTAGATCTTCTGGATTGATTACCTTCTGAGAGATTGCATTGAGGAATGCACATAGCTTCACAATGGCTACTCGAACATTCTCCGGTAGGAGCCCCCTCAAAGCAATCGGAAGCAATTGCGTCATAATCACGTGGCAGTCGTGAGACTTCAGGTTTTGGAACTTTTTCTCCGCCATGTTTATTATTCCCTTTATATTCGACGAGAAGCCAGACGGGGCCTTCATACTGCTCAGGCATTCAAAAAAAATGACCTTCTCTTCTTTGGTAAGAGCGTAGCTGGCACGACCTTGAAACCATTCCGGATGCCGGTCATCTGGGTCTTTCAAAAGTTGCTGGTCCTGCCGTGCTTCCTTTGTATCATTTGTCTTCCCATACACGCCCAAGAAGCTTAGCAGGTTCACGTAAATATTCTTCGTAACATGCATCACGTCGATTGCAGAGCGGACATCTAGGACTTTCCAATATTCTAGCTCCCAAAATATAGATTTCTTCTTGCACATGGGTGCGTGCCCGTCAACTCCCCGCGGAACTGATTGTCCGCCAGGACCCTTTCCAAAGATGATTTTCAAATCCTTGACCATATCAAATATCTCAGCACCAGTACGTTCCGCAGGCTTCGGCCGGTGATCTGCCTTGCTGTTGAAATGCTTGCCTTTCTTTCTTACGTTATGATTTCGGGGAAGAAATCGACGATGACCCAGGTACACGTTCTTCTTACAATTAACCAAACGTACACTTTCAGTCTCATGTAAGCAGTGCGTGCATGCATTGTATCCCTTATTTGTCTGTCCCGAAAGGTTACTGAGAGCAGGCCAATCGTTGATGGTTACAAAAAGCAACGCTCGTAGGTCAAATTCCTCTCCTTTGTGCTCATCCCAGACACTTACACCAGGTCTGGCCCACAACTGTAAAAGTTCATCAACTAATGGCCTTAGGTACACATCGATGTCGTTCCCGGGTTGCTTTGGACCTTGGATGAGCACTGGCATCATAATGAACTTCCGCTTCATGCACAACCAAGGAGGAAGGTTGTAGATGCATAGAGTCACGGGCCAGGTGCTATGGCTGGAGCTCTGCTCGCCAAAAGGATTCATGCCATCAGTACTTAGACCAAATCTTATGTTCCTTGCGTCAGCTGCAAAATCTTTGAACACTCTGTCGATCTTTCTCCATTGCGTTCCATCAGCGGGGTGTCTCAACTCCCCGTCGGACTTACGGTCCTCTTTGTGCCATCGCAACGACTTGGCATGCTTTTTGTTCATGAACAGACGTTTCAACCGTGGTATTATAGGAGCATACCACATCACCTTGGCGGGAACCCTCTTCCTGGGTTTCTCGCCCTCAACATCGTCACCAGGGTCATCGCCTCTAATCTTATAACGCAATGCAGTGCATACAGGGCATTCATTCAAATTCTCGTATTCACCGCAGTAGAGGATGCAGTCGTTAATGCATGCATGTATCTTCAAAACCTCTAAACCTAGAGGGCAGACAACCTTCTTTGCTTCGTACGTACTGGCGGGCAACTCGTTATTCTTCGGAAACATATTCTTCAACATTTTCAGCAAATTTTCAAATGATGAGTCACCTACACCTTCCTGTGCCTTCCATTTTAGCAAATCCAGTGTGCAGCCCAGCTTTTTCAGACTATTATCGCATCCTGGATACAACGACTTTTTGTGATCCTCTAACATGCGATCCAAATTCTCCCTATCCTTGTCAGTTTCGCAGCGTCTCCGTGCATCAGCAATGGTCCGACCAAGATCATCAGCGGGCTCATCATGTGCCTCTTCTTCACCTTCACCTAACCCTTCCCCACCTTCAGCATCATCCTCCATGAAAGTATCACCGAAATGATCATGATAGTTGTCATCGATATCATCCCCTTCTTTATCTTCTTCCATTCTAACCCCTCTTTCTCCATGCTTGGTCCAACAATTATAGCTTCGCATGAAACCGTGCCGAAGCAGGTGCATGTGAACGTCTCTTGAGGAGGAGTAACCCTTCTGATTCTTACAAACAGCACATGGACAGATAATAAAACCTTGCTGCTTGTTCGCATTTGCCACTACGAGGAAATCTTTCAAACCCGTAGTGAACTCGCCGGAGAGTCAGGGACCGTACATCCATTGCCGATTCATCTGCATTATTATTATATAAAGTATATAATTAACCATCATGCATTTGTTAAACTAACTAGCTAGAAATAATACAAATTAAACAATGAACTACACACATGCATATTTTATCAATGACACATGAAAGGTTCAAGTTGCTAACCGCGATCGCGGAGGAAAAATAAATGAGAAAGCTCAAGTGTGGCTCGGACACTTCATATCATGTTTGTTTCAGGCTCTCGGGCATTTCATCAAACACCTTGTGTGCATAGGAGGAACCAAAAGCAAACCCACCACCCCCTTCTGAAAATTGTGAAGTGAGCTGAGTGAAGTGAAGTGAGCTGAGTCCTATATATAGGGATGGGCCTTTAGTCCCGGTTGGCCAGGCCAACCGAGACTAAAGCCCCTCCCGTCCGCCAGCTGGATGGGCCTTTAGTCCCGGTTGGCCTGGCCAACCGCGACTAAAGGCCTTTGGGGACCTTTAGTCCTAGTTGGCCAGGCCAACCGGGACTAAAGCCCCTCCCGTCCGACAGCTGTCGACCGAGCGCGCTGGGCCCAGATAGTTGGTCGCGGGTCTCCTCCCGAACCGCGACTAAAGGCCCCTTTTGTCGCGGTTCGATTGTTTTGGGGACTAATGGGGGCGTATGGAAGCCTCTTTTTCTACTAGTGTTTGTAGGTCAGCTAGACTCGAAGAGCGAAATTTCACAGTTAATTTGCATGCGTTAAAATATCCATGGTTGTTAGTATCAGATCAACCCGATCTGCAGTGTATTAGGTCGGTTGGACCAGTCTATCGCCCAACCCCCTAAGTGACAACAATGATTCTGATGCTGGTATTGCTAGCAATATAATTCATCCAGCGATCGAATATGCAAATTCGCATGTGCATTCCTATGCTAATGTATACGTACACAAGTGATATATTTAATTGTTCAGACAATTAAGTCAAGGCCGTATGTTTGCAGGTACAACCGGAGCAGATGAGCAGGGCCGCAAAAATTGGAGGGCACCCGACTGTAGGCAATTATTGTGTTAAAAAGAGCATTAATTAGAACTAAAATTAATGGAAATATCACAGCCCAAGGCCCATGCAACCACCAATCCCGGTCCATCAGTTACTCCCAGCGCCCTCTGGTCCCCTCTTCTTTCTCTCTCTCTCTCTCAATGCAGCAGTTCAAAAAAATTCACAAACTCCAAATTAACTTATGCACCAATCATTTCCTCCCGATCTTGATTCTTTTCCAATCCTCCTTGGGAATAATGCTTCACGCTTTACCCAAAATTCACCTTGTATTATTCTCCCACGTACTTTGATCTATGTTTTATATATAAAGCGAGGCACGAGTTTGTTTGGACAGAGACAGCCTCACACCAGCCTGATGTACTTTTAACGAAAGTATGAACAACCTTACGTTTGAGAACAGCTTGCACCGACACATCCATAGTTCATTGAGACGAAGAGAGCCATGCGTTCCATCTTTCTCCTACGCACGCTTGTAGCTCAGCTAGACTCGATGAGCGAAATTTCATAGTTAAGTTGCATGCGATAAATATCCATGGTTGTTAGTATCAGATCGACTCGATCTGTAGTGTATTAGGTCGGCTGGACCCATCCATCGCCCAAACCCTAAGTGACAACAATGATTCTGATGTTAGTATTGCTAGCGATATGATTCATCTAGCGATCGAATATGCAAATCCGCACATGCGTTCCTGTGCGAATGTATACGTACACAAGTGAGACATTGTCTTGTTCAGACGATTTAGTCAAGGCCATATGTCAGCAGGTACAACCAGAGCAGATGAACATGGCCCCAAAAATTGGAGGGCGCCCGACTATAGGCAATTATTGTGTTAAACAGAGTATTAATTAGAGCTAAAAATGATGGAAATATCACAACCCAAGGCCCATGCAACCTCCAATCCCGATCCATCAATTACTCCCAGCGCCCTCCGGTCCCCTCTTCTCTCTCTCTCTCTCTCTCTCTCTCTCTCTCTCTCTCTCTATATATATATATATATATATATATATATATATATATATATATATATATATATATATATATATATATCAATGTAGCTATTCAAAAAATAAATTTCACAAACTCCAAATTAACTCATCGACCAATCGTTTCCTCCCGATCTCAATTCTTTTCAAATCCTCCTTGGGCATAATGCTTCACGATTTACCCAAGATTCACCTTGTATCATTCTCCCAGGTACTTTGATCTATGTTTTATATATAAAGCGAGGCACAAACCTGTTTGGAGAGAGACTGCCTCACACCATCCTGATGTATTTTTTACAACAGTATGAAACATCCTTACTTTTGAGAAGAGCTTGCGCCGACACATCCATAGTTCACTGAGACGTAGAGAGCTATGAGTTCCATCTTTACCCTATGCACGTTTGTAGCTCAGCTAGAATCGGAGAACGAAATTTGAGAGTTAACATGCATGCGTTAAAAAATCCATGGTTGTTCGGCTGGACCTATCCATCGCCCAACCACCTAAGTGACAATGATGATTCTACTCCTATTATTGCCAACGATATGATTCGTGCGGCGACTGAATCAAAAAATTCGCGCGTGTGTTCATGTACGAACGTATACGTACACAGGTTAGATATTGTCTTGTGCAGACGATTGAGTCAAGCTCATATATTAACAGGTGCAACCGGAGCGGATGAACAAGGCTCCTAAATAGGAGGGCGCCAGACTATAGGTAATTATTGTGTTAAATGGAGCAATATTTAGAGCTAAACTGATGGAAATATCATAACCCAAGGCCCATGCAACGTCCAACACCGATCCATCAATTACTCCCAGCGCCCTCCGGTCCCCTCTTTTCTCTCTCTCTCTCTCTTAATGCAGCTACTCAAAAAAAATCACAAACTCCAAATTAACACATGGACCAATCATTTCCCACCCGTTCTAGATTCTTTTCCAATCCTACTTGGGCATAATGCTTCACGATTTACCCAAAATTCAAGAAGAAGAAGGAAATGAAGAAGATCACACGCTGGTAGGTTGGACCCGTCCATTGCCCAACCCCCTAAGTGACACTGATGATTCTACACTTGTTATTGCCTCACACCAGCCTGATATACTTTTTACAACAGTATGAAAAATCCGTTCTTTTGAGAACAACTTCCACCGACACATCCATAGTTCATTGAGACGAAAAGGGCCATGAGTGCCATCTTTCTCATGTGCATGTTTGTAGCTCAGCTAGACTCGAAGAGCAAAATTTGAGAGTTAACATGCACGCGTTAAAATATCCATGGTTGTTCGGCTGGACCCGTCCATCGCACAACCCCCTAAGTGACAATGATGATTCTACTCCTGTTATTGCCAGCGATATGATTCATGGAGTGATCGAATCTGCAGATTCGCGTATGCGTCCCTGTATGAACGTATACGTACACAGGTCAGATCTATTATATACCTAATAATAAAAGACGGAAGCTTTTTATAGTTCTTCATACGTTATCTTTTTATATCCGTTGATTTTGTGTTAATCATAAACATGGATGGCTAAGATCTAAAAATAGATCTACAAACAGGTAAAAAGGAAGAAAAAAACTGCAGAACATAGTTGCACGTCCGGCTCGATGAGAAAAAGGAGAAGGGAGCGCTGCGTCCCGCTTCCCTAAAAAATCTATTATTAGCTACAAATAAAAGGACCCGTCTTCCCTAAAAGACCTCATCAAACACGGGAAGGATAGTTATATTCGTGTACAACTCACCAACTCAAAACTCAGGAACGGGAAACCAATCTGTACTATGAATCTCTACCCCCTCGATCTGTGGCGATTCTCATAGGGAAAGTCGCCGAGCCGGCTCGAACACCATGGAGCAGCGAGATCGAGAGACGGCTGTGTGCCCGCGTCGACCCGAGCAGTTGAAAGAACGGATGGAGTGGCAACTACACGGTCTCCAGTATGCACGTGCGCATCCCTGATTGATCCCCTCCGATTTCTCTTTTTTGCGGCGGTTCACTTGAACTCTCTTGCCAGTCGGTCTCCCCGCCCCCGCCCACGGTGCTACTCATTGTGCCCACATACGGCACAACCCCATGCTCCACGAAGCCCACCATGACGCTGGCTACCACCGGCACCTAGGGCAGTGCCTCTTCCCTCGTGCACTGGCCAGGGACACGGTGGCGGGACGGTGTGGATGGAGGCGCTGGAAGTGGGACGGGATGGCGACGTGAAGACAATATTTTCGAGCAGCTGCAGAGTGCATGCGTGTGTGGTGCTGCTACATCGCCATAGTCCATAGTCCACGCGTGCATGATTTGGGCAGAAGCATTAGAACAAAGAGCTGGTCGGGTCGAACAGACGAAACCGACTCGTCTTCCCCCGCATCCGGCCGTATTCGTCGGATCTGGGTTTTCTATGTACGTGTGTTGGTCGCCGGAAATACCCATTTTCTGTTTTTACATGTGCGTCTAAACAGTCTAGGAATCGATTAAGGAGCGACCTTCGTGTAGGTGCAGGTGGTGTTCAGCAAGATTAACACCAGATTTTGAGGCTATAACAAATTTGTTCTCCGTCAAGTTCAAGTCCGATCTATTTATACAGACATGTGTGTTTGCGGCGAATTTGTTAATGCTGGTTCTTGCTCATTGATGCTGCTCCTTCTCATCCCATACTTGCAGCTGCTCACATGCTCTGCCAAGCCGAATCGTTGCTTTTCCTGGATGATAACAAGGCCGTGAGTGGACTGTTCGTCTGATTATAAGGACGTATTTAGAAGATGGTCACCTCCACAAATCAGTGGCTATTTTTTATAGTGCAACGGTACAAGGTATACGTGCCCTCAAAAATGCTACAGACTGAATGACATCTAATTGTGATTCTGTAATTAATTTGTAAGTTCGTTGGAGGGGGCCTCTTAGGCTAGAGGGACGTTAAGCTTGGCGACATTGATGAGGCCCTCTATAGGCTTAGAAGCAACTTTAGACTGAAAATGTCTACACCGTGGATGCTCTTAGGAAATCAGGCAGAGACAACTTCATCATGTTTGGGTTTTCTGAATGGCCATTTAAAAGTCTTAATTCTGAGATACGTTCCACAAGTATTTTATCTCTATCACATCTTCACAGCCTGACTCTTGAGCCTTGCACAATCCTCTGTTGTAATCTCTTTTCCCTGCAAAATTCAAGTGGAGTACACATCTGAGTATACTCTCCTTCACTCCGTTGTACACTTGTGGTGTCTAAACTGACGGTTTCTTTTTATAGTGACTGTTTTTATGCAGTGTAGGTGGAAATAGGAAATCCCCTGGAGTTGTTCCAACCAGTCCATATCCAAGGAGTAACACAAGGGATCCAAGCAAAAATGGCAAAGAAAACCAAAGGCTAGAAAAGATCGATCCAGGGGTCATTTGTTATCGCTGATTAATATTCAAGAACCACTATATTCTTGAATATTGGAGGCAGTCTTAGTTAGTCCAGGTCAATAAACTTGATAAATACAATTTCCTTTTTGGTTCCACCTGATAGTTCAGTTTTAGTATGAGGTACTTGATCACTTGGGCCTGTTTGAACACTTTACTAGAAATTGTAGCGACAACCAGCAATGTTCATGATGTATTCTAATGCTAGATTATTATTTATTTTTTAGAAAAGGAGGATGACCCCCGGCCTCTGCATGTGGACGATGCATACGGCCATTTTATTAATTATTCTCACAAGACCTTACAAAGCCATACAACAGCAAGACTAAAGCCACCGTCTAAGCAACAACTGTCGCTACACCTATCCAATTGATGAAGGGGCGCAGATAGTCTGGGCCTAATACCAAACAGACATCGCAGCCGAACCTAAACATCTAAGACCTGAGGTCCCAACCAGGACGCCTGCCGGGTATGGGGCACCTACCAGTCCGGCGCACTCCTCAACCAGGGCGCCTGCCGGCTAATGCTAGATTATTAGCAGTATAAGATCTTTGTTGGTTCATTCAGTTCCGTCCTATCTTGTTGATATGGTTAGTTTTTCCAAATCCTTAAGCCAACTTCAAATTTTAGCCTTGCTTGATCATTTTGGATTTAGTGTCAGTTTTGGGTACATGTCTCTTCAACAGAACAACATACTGATTTTGTGTGATATAATAAACGCTACTTGCTCATGGTGACTATGTGCAGGAATACGTTCTCGGTGGAGGAGATCCTCAAGATCGACATGAAGTCGGGATATAAGGACACAAACAACACCTTCCTAGAAAGAACGGTCTGAAATTTCTGGTACAGTTATGTGTTTTAAGAAGTTATACTGGGATGCACCTTCTATATAACACTATAATATGAAGTTATCTTTCTAGATATTTCACTTTTCACATGAGTCGACGCACCATTTTATTTGAAAATATTTTCTTAATTATAATTTGTGAATAGATTGTATGATGTTCATGTGTATGAATTGCCCTTTAGCACAAAATAAAGGAGCGAGGTGCAGAGGAGATGTGAGGACAACTGATCAAAAACAGAAGGAACTTGTCTAGGAAAATTGTACATGTATGATGTATCGTGGTCCAAGCCTGCGAAATTGAATTGCTGATTTTTTAACCAAAAATACCTTTTGACCATAGATCATTGTATATATTTTTTCTCCCGTTGCAATGCACGAGCATATGTGCTAGTATTGTCTTGTGTGGACGATTGAATTAAGGCCGTACGTTAGCAGGTGCAACCGGAGCGGATGAACAAGGCCGCAAAAACTGGAGGGCGCCCGACTGTACGTAATTATTGTGTTAAACAAAGCATTAATTATAGCTAAAAATGATCGAAATATCAAAGCCAAAAACCCATGCAACCTCCAATCCCGATCCATCAATTACTCCCAGCGCCCTCCGGTCCCCTCTTCTCTCTCTCTCTCTCTCTCTCTCTCAATGCAGCTATTCAGAAACAAGAAATTTCACAAACTCCAAATTAAATCAGGGACCAATCCTTTCCTTCTGATCTTGATTCTTTTCCAATCCTCCTTGGGCATAATGCTTCACGATTTACCCAAAATTCACCTTGTATCATTCCCCCATGTACTTTGATCTATGTTTGATATATAAAGCGAGGCACGAGCCTTTTTGGAGAGGGACTGCCTCACACCAGCTTGATGTACTTTCTATAGCAGTATAAAAAAATCCTTACTTTCGAGAACAACTTGCACCGACACATCCATAGTTCATTGAGACGAAGAGAGACATCAGTTCCATCTTTCTCTTGTGCACGTTTGTAGCTCAGCTAGACTCGGAGAGCAAAATTTGTGAGTTAACATGCAAGCGTTAAAATTTCTATGGTTGTCCGGCTGGACCCGTCCATCGCCCAATAGTGGCGAAGCCATGCATGAGCTGTGTAGTCAAATGACTACACAGCTTTTTGGCAAAAACACCATACAATAAGTATATATCATGCAGAAAAAATTATAAGTACATACATATGACTACACAAGTTTAAATTGACTACACATGAATGAATTCCTGGCACCGCCACTGTCGCCCAACCCCCTAAGTGACAATGATGATTCTACTCCTGTTATTGCCAGTGATATGATTCATCGAGTGTTCGAATCTGCAAATTCACTCATGCGTTCCTGTACGAACGTATACGTACACAGGTTAGATATTGTCTTGTGCAGATGATTGTGTCAAAGCCGTATATTAGGAGGTGCAACTGGAGCAGATGTAAAGGCCCAAAAATTGGAGGGCGCCGCGAACCAACCTGTGGTTGGATGGTTAGAGAGACTGTGGTATCCTCAACCCACCAGGGTTCAAATCTTGATGCTCGCATTTATTCAGGTGCTCATAGGGGTAGGGTGTGCGTGTGTGCGTTCATAGGGGTGAGTGTATGCGCGTGTATATGAGCGCTTGTGTCTGTACTGATGTTCAAAAAAAATTGGAGGGCGCCCGACCGTATGTAATTATTGTGTTAAACAGAGCATTACCTAGAGGTAAAAATTCATGGGAATATCACCACGCAAGGCCCATGCAACCTCCAATCCTGATCCATCAATTACTCCCAGCGCCCTCCGTTCCCCTCTTCTCTCTCTCTCTCTCTCTCTCAATGTAGCTATTCAAAAAAATCACAAATTCCAAATTAACTCATGGACCAATCATTTCCTCCTGATCTTGATTCTTTTTCAATCCTCCTCAAGCTTAATGCTTCACGATTTACCCAAAATCCACCTTTTATCATTCGTCCATGTACTTTGATCTGTGTTCTATATATAAAGAGAGGCACGAGCCTATTTGGAGAGACTGCCTCACACCAGCCCGATGTACCTTTCACAATGGTATGAAAAATCCTTACATTTGAGAACACCTGAACCGACACATGCATAGTTTATTGAGATGAAGAGAGCCATGAGTTCCAGCTTTCTCCTGCGCACGTTTGTAGGTCAGCTAGACTCGAAGAGCGAAATTTCACAGTTAATTTGCATGCGTTAAAATATCCATGGTTGTTAGTATCAGATCAACTCGATCTGCAGTGTATTAGATCGGTTGGACCCGTCCATCGCCCAACCCCCTAAGTGACAACAATGATTCTGATGCTGGTATTGCTAGCAATATAATTCATCCAGCGATCGAATATGCAAATTCGCATGTGCATTGCTATGCTAATGTATACGTACACAAGTGATATATTTAATTGTTCAGACGATTAAGTCAAGGCCGTATGTTTGCAGGTACAACCGGAGCAGATAAGCAGGGCCGCAAAAATTGGAGGGCACCCGACTATAGGCAATTATTGTGTTAAATAGTGCATCAATTAGAGCTAAAATTAATAGAAATATCACAGCCCAAGGCCCATGCAACCACCTTTCCCGGTCCATCAGTTACTCCCAGCGCCCTCTGGTCCCCTCCTCTTTCTATCTCTCTCTCAATGCAGCTGTTCCAAAAAAAAATCACAAACTCCAAATTAACTTATGCACTAATCGTTTCCTCCCGATCTTAATTCTTTTCCAATCCTCCTTGGGCATAATGCTTCACGCTTTACCCAAAATTCACCTTTTATCATTCTCCCATGTACTTTGATCTATGTTTTATACTCCCTCCGTCTAGGTGTGTAAGTCATTTTACGTTATGCACCGCGACCAAGGCGGAGAGGAAAACGAGAAAACTTAATGTCTTTTTGCTAATTAATAGCGTTGCATGCAATGAACTAACCACCGCATGTCATGTTTGGTAGTCTCAAGTCGTTGAAAGCATGCATGGCCCACATCTCTTATTGGTTGATATGCCACAAAACAAGAAATAAGGAGGGAGTTAATGTACCGTGCCTAAGTGTTTTGGGATTATTTGATTTTCGCAAGGTGACTTACACACCTAGACGAAGGGAGTATATAAAGCGAGTCACGAGCTTGTTTGGAGAGAGACAGCCTCACACCAGCCTGATGTACTTTTAACAACAGTATGAGCAATCCTTACGTTTGAGAACAGCTTGCACCGACACATCCATAGTTCATTGAGACGAAGAGAGCCATGCGTTCCATCTTTCTACTACGCACGTTTGTAGCTCAGCTAGACTCGAAGAGCGAATTTTCATAGTTAAGTTGCATGCGATAAATATCCATGGTTGTTAGTATCAGATTGACTCGATCTGTGGTGTATTAGGTCGGCTGGACCCAACCATCATCGCCCAAACCCTAAGTGACAACAATGATTCTGATGCTGGTATTGCTAGCGATATGATTCATCCAGCGATCATAGTTAAGTTGCATGCGATAAATATCCATGGTTGTTAGTATCAGATTGACTCGATCTGTGGTGTATTAGGTCGGCTGGACCCAACCATCATCGCCCAAACCCTAAGTGACAACAATGATTCTGATGCTGGTATTGCTAGCGATATGATTCATCCAGCGATCGAATATGCAAATTCGCACGTGCGTTCCTGTGTGAATCTATACATACACAACTGAGACATTGTCTTGTTCAGAGGATTTAGTCAAGGCCGTATGTTAGCAGGTACAACCAGAGCAGATGAACATGGCCCCAAAAATTGGAGGGCGCCCGACTATAGGCAATTATTGTGTTAAACAGAGTATTAATTAGCACTAAAAATGATGGAAATATCACAACCCAAGGCCCATGCAACCTCCAATCCCGATCCATCAATTACTCCCGGCGCCCTCCAGTCCCCTCTTCTCTCTCTCTCTATCAATATAGCTATTCAAAAAAATAAATTTCACAAACTCCAAATTAACTCATCGACCAATCGTTTCCTCCAGATCTCAATTCTTTTCAAATCCTCCTTGGGCATAATGCTTCACGATTTACCCAAGATTCACCTTGTATCATTCGCCCAGGTACTTTGATCTATGTTTTATATATAAAGCGAGGCACGAACCTGTTTGGAGAGAGACTGCCTCACACCATCCTGATGTACTTTTTACAACAGTATGAAAAATCCTTACTTTTGAGAACAGCTTGCACCGACACATCCATAGTTTATTGAGACGAAGAGTGCCATGAGTTCCATCTTTCGCCTGCGCACGTTTGTAGCTCAGCTAGAATCGGAGAGCGAAATTTGAGAGTTAACATGCATGTGTTAATATATCCATGATTGTTCGGCTGGACCCGTCCATCGCCAAACCCCGTAAGTGACAATGATGATTATACTCCTGTTATTGCCAGCGATGTGGTTCATGCTGCGATCGAATCTGCAAATTCATGTGTGCGTCTCTGTATGAACTATACGAATACAGGTCAGATATTGTCTTGTGTAGACGATTGAGTCAAGGCCCTACGTTAGCAGGTGCAACCGGAGCGGATGAAGAAGGCCCCAAAAACTAGAGGGCGCCCGACTACTGATAATTATTGTGTTAAACAAAGATTTAATTATAGCTAAAAAATGATCGAAATATCATAGCCAAAGGCCCATGCAACCTCCAATCCCGATCCATCAATTACTCCCGGCACCCTCCGGTCCCCTCTTCTCTCTCTCTCTCTCTCTCTCTCTCTCTCTCCCTCTCTCTCTCTCTCAATGCAGCTATTAACAAACAATAAATTTCACAAACTCCAAATTAACTCAGGGACCAATCGTTTCCTCTTGATCTTGATTCTTTTCCAATCCTCCATGGGCATAATGCTTCACGATTTACCCAAAATTCACCTTGTATCATTCACCCATGTACTAAAGGGAGGCATGAGCCTTTTTAGAGAGAGACTGCCTCACACCATCCTGATGTACTTTTTACAACAGTATGAAAAATCCTTACTTTTGAGAACAGCTTGCACCGACACATCCATAGTTTATTGGGACGAAGAGTGCCATGAGTTCCATCTTTCGCCTGCGCACGTTTGTAGCTCAGCTAGAATCGGAGAGCGAAATTTGAGAGTTAACATGCATGTGTTAATATATCCATGATTGTTCGGCTGGACCCGTCCATCGCCAAACCCCGTAAGTGACAATGATGATTCTACTCCTGTTATTGCCAGCGATGTGGTTCATGCTGCGATCGAATCTGCAAATTCATGTGTGCGTCTCTGTATGAACTATACGAATACAGGTCAGATATTGCTTGTGTAGACGATTGAGTCAAGGCCCTATGTTAGCAGGTGCAACCGGAGCGGATGAACAAGGCCCCAAAAACTAGAGGGCGCCCGACTAATGATAATTATTGTGTTAAACAAAGATTTAATTATAGCTAAAAAATGATCGAAATATCATAGCCAAAGGCCCATGCAACCTCCAATCCCGATCCATCAATTACTCCCGGCACCCTCCGGTCCCCTCTTCTCTCTCTCTCTCTCTCTCTCTCTCTCCCTCTCTCTCTCTCTCTCTCAATGCAGCTATTAACAAACAATAAATTTCACAAACTCCAAATTAACTCAGGGACCAATCGTTTCCTCTTGATCTTGATTCTTTTCCAATCCTCCATGGGCATAATGCTTCACGATTTACCCAAAATTCACCTTGTATCATTCACCCATGTACTAAAGGGAGGCATGAGCCTTTTTGGAGAGAGACTGCCTCACACCATCCTGATGTACTTTTTACAACAGTATGAAAAATCCTTACTTTTGAGAACAGCTTGCACCGACACATCCATAGTTTATTGGGACGAAGAGTGCCATGAGTTCCATCTTTCGCCTGCGCACGTTTGTAGCTCAGCTAGAATCGGAGAGCGAAATTTGAGAGTTAACATGCATGTGTTAATATATCCATGATTGTTCGGCTGGACCCGTCCATCGCCAAACCCCGTAAGTGACAATGATGATTCTACTCCTGTTATTGCCAGCGATGTGGTTCATGCTGCGATCGAATCTGCAAATTCATGTGTGCGTCTCTGTATGAACTATACGAATACAGGTCAGATATTGTCTTGTGTAGACGATTGAGTCAAGGCCCTACGTTAGCAGGTGCAACCGGAGCGGATGAACAAGGCCCCAAAAACTAGAGGGCGCCCGACTGCTGATAATTATTGTGTTAAACAAAGATTTAATTATAGCTAAAAAATGATCGAAATATCATAGCCAAAGGCCCATGCAACCTCCAATACCGATCCATCAATTACTCCCGGCACCCTCCGGTCCCCTCTTCTCTCTCTCTCTCTCTCTCTCTCTCTCTCTCTCTCTCCCTCTCTCTCTCTCTCTCAATGCAGCTATTAACAAACAATAAATTTCACAAACTCCAAATTAACTCAGGGACCAATCGTTTCCTCTTGATCTTGATTCTTTTCCAATCCTCCATGGGCATAATGCTTCACGATTTACCCAAAATTCACCTTGTATCATTCACCTTGTATCATTCACCCATGTACTAAAGGGAGGCATGAGCCTTTTTGGAGAGAGACTGCCTCACACTAGCCTGATGTTCTTTTTACAGCAGTATAAAAATCCTTACTTTTAAGAACATCTTGCACCGACCCGTCCATAGTTCATTGAGACGAAGAGAGCCATGAGTTCCTTCTTTCTCTTGCTCACGTTTGTAGCTCAGCTAGAATCGGAGAGCAAAATTTAAGAGTTAACATGCATGCGTTAAAATATCCATGGTTGTTCGGCTGGATCCGTCCATATGGCCCAACCCCCTAAGTGACAATGATGATTCTACTCCTGTTAAATAGTGAAATTTTTCTAAAGAATAAAGGTAATGTTGCACACAACTTTGCACTAAAATTGCACTTTTGTAGTATGCAAATAACAACCATATAATAATGTAATTTCCGCACATATTACATAGTATTTGTGTATATACATTTGCACTCACTTAAAATCCCAAAAATGCTTACAAAATAAAAAATAAAACCAACTAATAAAGAAAAATAAATAACAAAAGCAGAACGCATAAAAAAGAAAAACAGAAGGAAAGAGGGATTGGCGAGGCGGTACATGTAATGGGCTTCGGCCCAGTCGCAAATCGACTGATGCAAATATGCGGTGAGTCAAAAAAATCAGCCCAAACCCAGCTCCCAGAACAGTCCAGAAAAAAAAACACAGCACGCATCTCAGGCTATGAATCAACAGCCGAGAAACTGACTGAACCAAAATTAAAATCCAGGGTATGAATCAAATTCATCGAAGTTCATAGACTGGAATTTCTCCATGTGCTCCCCTTCCCCCAGACTCGCTGGAACTACCTACATATACCCGGCGGCCCCTAACAAACCAAGCAAGCACTCCCGCAAAAGAGCAAGCACGTACGTCTGCCGGCCGGGACAAAAACTCCTCAGAAGAGCGATACAAATGGGCAGCTCCAACACCACCAACCCGACGGTTTTCTCTGGCATCGCGGCCGCCGACGACGTGAAGGAACCCTTCCGGCCGCTTAAGCCCGAGGACGTCCGATCTTACATTCACGAGGCTGTCGACTTCATCTGCGACTACTACACCACCGTGGAGTCCATGCCAGTTCTCCCCGACGTCAAGCCGGGGTACCTGCAGCACGAGTTCATGGCGTCCCCGCCAACTTATCCCGCACCGTTCCACGTCACCATGAAGGAGCTCAAGGCCTCCATCATCCCTGGCATGACGCACTGGGCCAGCCCAAACTTCTTCGCTTTCTTCCCCGCCACCAACAGCGCCGTCGCCATCGCCGGAGACCTCATCGCCTCCGCCATGAATACTGTCGGCTTCACGTGGCAGGCTGCCCCCGCAGCAACTGAGTTGGAGGTACTCGCGCTTAACTGGCTCGCGCAGCTCCTTCACCTGCCCGACACCTTCATGAGCCACACGGCCACCGGCGACCGTGGGACCGGAGGCGCCGTCATCCTCGGCACCACCAGCGAGGCAATGCTGGTAACGCTCGTCGCCGCGCGTGACGCTGCGCTGCGTCGGAGCGGATCTGTGAGAGTGTTTGGCATGCCGGGTCTGGTTGTCTACGCCGGGGACCAGACCCACTCCACCTTCTTCAAGGCATGCCGCCTTGCCGGCTTCGACCCCGCCAACATCCGTTCGATCCCCGCCGGCCCAGAGACCCAATACGCACTGGACCCGGCGAAGCTGCTCGAGGCCATGCAGGCTGACGTCGACGTCGGCCTCGTGCCAACGTACGTTTGCGCCACGGTGGGCACCACATCTTCCAACGCTGTCGACCCAGTGGGGGCCGTCGCCGACATTGCTGCATCCTTTGGCGCGTGGGTCCACGTCGACGCCGCCTATGCCGGCAGCGCCTGCATCTGCCCGGAGTTCCGCCACCACCTCAACGGCGTCGAGCTCGTGGACTCCATCAGCGTCAGTCCGCACAAGTGGCTTCTCACCTGCCTCGACTGCACCTGCCTCTATGTCCGCGACGCCCACCGCCTAAGCGACTCCATGGAGACAAACCCGGAGTACCTCAAGAACGACGCTACCGACTCCCACGAGGTCACTGATCTCAAGGACATGCAGATCGGCTTGGGCCGACGATTTCGTGGGCTCAAGCTGTGGATGGTCATGCGCACCTATGGCACCGCCAAGCTTCAGGAGCACATTCGCAGCGATGTCAACATGGCCAAGTTGTTCGAAGGTCTCGTCCGCACCGACCACCGGTTCGAGGTCGTCGTGCCTAGAAACTTTGCCATGGTGTGCTTCAGGATCAAGGCTCGTGGAGCCATAACAGAGGAGGCCGCAGATGAGGTCAATCGTGTGCTGATGAAGAATCCGAACAAGACTGGCAAAGCCTACTTTGCGCACACTGTGCTCAGCGACAGGATCTTGCTCCGGTTTGCGGTGGGGTCGTCGCTTCAAGAGGAGAGGCACGTGAGGAGTGCATGGGAGCTCATCAAGAGGACGACCAACGACTTGATGATGGATTAAGTGTGTGCATTCATAGAGAATTTGACCCCAAAAAATGAAAGAAACACACGACTATTTATGTGCCCGACAATTGTAATAGAGAGAGGTTCATACTACAACCTTGATTTATCACCAAAGTCTAAAAAACAACTCTAAACTCCAAAACCGTCTACTTTACAACCTCACATACAAAACCAAACGAAAATCAACCTTTCTCAAGTCAAAACCAGTCAAATGCCTAGTCAGCATCTTAGTCACCCGCCACGTCACACACCCGAAATATGAAAGTCACCCTGCCACATAGGCATCCTAGTAAACTAGATGGTTTCGAAGTTCGGGGTTGTTCTTAAACTTTGTTGACAATTCAGGGTTGTAATATGTGCTTCTTTCTTTGTAACACGAAAAGGAACTGAATCGGGCGGCCAATCAAGTCTCATGCATGTCCACGCATATGCACGCCTTATATTCAAGGCATATGCACTGCTCGCGACGACTTATCCCCTCCCAATCTTCCGCATCCCCTCGTTTCTGTCACTCCCAACATCGACGCAACTTCCCTTCTCGTGCCGCTCTCCTTCCAGTCACCTCTACCACAAGGTTTTTGATCCGGCTCACAACAATGCCTCAACGAGGTTAGTCGCCCCAGCACCCTTTCATCCTCTCGTCCGGCGGAGGCGACCCGATGCGGTGGTGGTTTGTGCTCTCTAGCTCAAGGACCCGAATCGGCAAAGTTTGACTTGACACAAATCTAATACACCAAGTAAAAAAAAGGACCCGAGGGAGTACTAGCTATGAGTGTTGGACTCAAAAAAATATTACAGTCCGTCCAACGTGCAAATTAAACTTCACAGCTCTCCGATATTGAGTAAAGTAACACTAATTGCAATTTCACGTGCAAAATTAACTCTATCAGATCAAGATGACGGGCTTGGTGGCCCACGGACAGCAATCCTCCGAGCTAGTCCTAGCCCGCTGGCTACGGTACCATAGCTAAAATTCTTCGTACAATGCCATAGGGGACCTCCTATTTACCGATCTTATTTACTTGCCAACCACTTAGCTATGCTTGATCAGGATCACCATATGTGGCTTATTTCTCCTCATGGCCCGTCTTTTTATCCCTTAAACATTGACATTGATCAATAAAGTGTTGGCAATTCTCAAACAAAAAAGCAATTACCAGGTGATGAGAGGAATTCCCTATTGGACGCCCGTTGCGTCAATGTGTCGACCTTTCGCACAGATCTAGCTTTTGAGCGATAACTTAGGCTGGCCCATTAAAGAGTTGCAGCGTTTTCGGTTTTAGGAACCTTCTAAAGTTTCCCAACTGGTTTTTCTGGTTTCAGGAACCTTCTAGCAGGTTCTCTGCACCGGTTTTCTGTTTCTTTTTGGCTTTTGGTTTTTTCTTTTTTCTTTTTTTGTTTATTTTTCTTCTTTCTTCTTTCTTTTTTCTTTCCTTTTTATTTTCTATTTTTGTTTACATTCTTTCTTTTCTTCCCTTTTTTATTTTTCAAGTTGATTTGTTGTCTACTTCAAATTTTGTTCAGATTTTCAAAATGTTCCGCCATTTCAAATATGTTCACAAATTCAAAAAATGTACAGGACTTTCAAAAAATGTTAATATATTTCAGAATTTGTTCACAAATTTCGAAAAATTTCATATTTCAAAAATACTTCTGGAATTGAAAAAGTGTTCGCGGTTGCAAAATTTGGTCTGAAATTGATAAAATGTTCACATTTGAAAATGTGTTCAGGAATTTTAAAAAATGTTAATGGTTTCTATTTTTGTTAGATATTTCATGAAGTTACATTGTCAACCTTTTATTCAAAAATTCAAAAAATGTTCACGGTTTCAAAAAAAATCCTAATTTCATGAAATGTTCCATTTTTCAAATATTTGTTCAAAAATTCGAAAAGAATCACGGTTTAATTTCTTTTTTGGAATTTCATAATTCTTTCACAACTTCAAAGAATGGTCCACGTTTTTCAAAAACATTTTCTACAGTTTCAAATTGTTTGTTCGCATATGCAAAAAAATGTTCCTGTCTATGAAAATTTGTTCAGAAATTCAAAACAATGTTCGCACTTTTTCAAAATATACACTTCCAGAAAAAATGTACACTTTTTTGTAAGATGTTCGCTGCAGTAACTAATTCCAGTTCGATACAGTAGATAGGTACGGTTGTACGGTTGCACTGAGTTATTCTAGATGCGCGCTATTTTACTGGAACCAATGCTAGTCAGTTGGAGTGGCTGGTAGGACGCAGGCATAACCTGTTGATCGCCGGGGCGATTCCTGCCATCGCGCCTGCCTCCCTCTTTTGCTCTCCCCTCCTTACAGCGGTACAGCGCGATGGGCCGGCCCAGTCAAGCTGCCTGCATGGTGACGCCAGTTTGACGCAAAGAGCGTCCAATGGGACCTCCCGTGATGAGATGCTAGTCCAGCAAACGCGCACTCCCCCCGCTCATCCGTGAGCACTTGTTTTGGGCCAGTCCATATAAGGGGCGGGCGCCCCTTTTTTCCTTTCATATTTTTTATTTTTTTTCTTTATTTTAAATGTTGCTTTATTAAAAAATGTTTGGGATTGCAACAAAAATACAATTTCGAAAAGTGTTCACAAATTGGAAAATTGATCATGATTTTGGAAAACTGTCCTCGGGTTAAAAAATGTTCTTGAATTTTGAAAAAATTTGCTAATACAAAAAAATGCCCGCTAATTTAGATGTTTAGCAAATTCTAAAAAAAATTCATGAATTCCAAAATATTAAACATTTTGAAAATATGTTCGAGACTTTGAAAAATATTCACGATTTAAAAAAAATCAGTTTGCAAAGTCAGGAATTTAGAATACATTTTTAGTTGAAAATATTAAAGAATTTCAAGAAATTTTTATGATTTAGTAATATAAAACAATGTTGATGAATTCTGAAAACTGGTCATGAATTCAAGAAATGTTCACCGGTTTTAAAATGTTCAAAAAGATGTTCGCAAATTTAAAAAAAGGTCAATGAAATTAAAACTAGAAAAAAAGGAAAAATAAAAATAAAAAATAAAGAGGGAGAGAATCAAAGAAAAAGAGAGAAAAAAGGGTCATGCGAAGGTTGTAGAACCTTGCCAAAACCGATGACAAAAAATCAGAATGGGTTGGCCCATGAGAGGCGGTGCTTGCCGGGGGGAGGGGGGTATGCGGTAGGTTGCTGTCCAGTGACCTATGCGCAAAATATGAAACGCCCCGACATAGATTCCTAGCCTAGCAGAAGACACATCAATGTACCAAGAAAACTTCGAAGCAAACGGGACATCCTCCATGATCCCGATCATATCACAACCAAGCAAGATGTAGCCACGCCATTGGCAAACCTATAATTACGAATGAGGTGGAAGGGCCTAATGACCCGAGAAGGCTAGGATTTGGAAGTTCATCCGATCCGATGGGACATATACTAGTGGCAAGCTTTAGATTTCCTAGTAATAATTTGGCGCCTTGTTGAGCAGATCGAGCTTCAATCCTAGTACTAATTACGCCCAAAAAATGACATCCGCTCCTCCGACCGAGAAGACACTTGAGCTTAGATCGCATGTAAATATATTATAGAAGCCAATCTTTATATTTATATGAACCAAGGATTTACACCAAGTTGGCTTTGTTAGGCTTACAAATGTGTTTCATTGGTTGCCCGCTTGCACCCTTGTATTGTTCCTGCATACTCCTCGTTTACCTCTCGCCTTGTCTCCTCGGGCTAGGGTTGCACGTCGGTGCCACACCTGCTCGCCTTCCTCCGCCTCTAGCTAGCCACCGCTTCATTGATGATCTACTAAAGCCCAACAAGCCATTGTGGGGTTTTTATTTCGTTGTTTGTAGCATATTCATGTCAGATATGTATGTTTAAGATGATATTACTAACCATTTGCAATTATGTCTAAGATGATGAGTATTGTTTGTAGACATTGGTTTGTATTCAAAAGGACTCGGCTATCATTGTCCATAGGTTTATTGCCCACTGGAAGTGATGATTGCTCACAGTCATTCCTGTTAGAATGGATGTGTCAAAGTTCTTTGGGCGAGCAGACCATGAAGTCTCCTCCCAAGAAACTCTGACTTGGGTTGGAAATATATTAACGCCCAACGGCATCTGTGATGTGATAAAGCAAAATGTTAATACGATGGGTAGATGCCAATGGTTTCTCTATACTGAGAGTAAAAAAATGCATGATATATGTATCGAGGATCATGTCATAGATTGAGGAAAAGAAATTCACGCTACAGAGATCAATATTTTCAATAATATATGCTTGTTTAGTTCACATAGAGCTGTTCAAACCTTTTGGTTTTCGAAAGGTTATAGCCGGTAGTCTTTTTCCCGTGTTTTTCTCTACCCTTTTTTTCGGGTTTTTCTATTTTCAACTTTTCCTTCTCTAGTTAATATGTTTTTGTTTTTCATTTTGAAAGTCAGTAATATTTTCTAAAATTTATGAATATTTTTCTAAATTCACGAAGAATTTTTTTAATCCATGAACATTATATAATTATGAATATATTAAATCTGTGAACATTTTTCAAATAACTTTTTTCTAAAATTAAATGCACATAATATTTTTTAATTCATGAACTCTTTGGTGATTCTTAACATTTATTCAAAAAATTCAAATTAAAATATTTTCTAGAAAATTAAAAAGAAATAAATGTAAGACAGGGTTGAGCGGTTGTCGGCGGTGCCGCCGGTCACACTCCAACGGCCTTTCGGAACGTGGAAGTGTAGTGGACCCCAACCCTCGCTGGTGGAAGGGACCCCGCTCTCATTCGTGTTTGTTCATCATCTCAGTTGGGGTTGTGCGGTGGCCATGGTGTTCCCTAGTAGAAATAATGTCTTCCACGCCTCATCCATGTCCCAATGATGTGTTTAGTGTTGTCGGAGGACGTGTGGTAACGTGTCTTTGGAAGATCGTGCTAGTCTTCGGCGGATCTGTTTGTACTCCGTTTTTTTTCATCTTTGGCTCTGTCTCTACAGGTATAATTCTAAAAACTGGCCAACGCTAACCAATGCATTCTACACTCAGAAAATTGACTTTTCTACACTTCTAAACTGGCCCACGGTAACCAATGCATCCGTCCGCCGGAATGGAATACGTACGTTGATCAACCCCACCTAGCCATTCCAGCACCGAAAATGCTACTCCTACTTGAAACTCGTACCCCACTCTGATTTTATAATACTTGTCGCTTAAATAGATGTATCTGGACATATTTTAATGTTAGATACATTCATTATAATATGACAAGTAATATGAATAGAAGGGAATTATGAAAAATCGACGTTCCAAAAACCATGATGGTACCCGTAACTGATTCTGCTACGTCTCACCCTCGTCAATGCAACTACTCCTGCATGCATGCATGTTCGGCTGCCCAACAGGCCGTCAGGTCAGGTCATGTGAGCATCAATGGCTAGGTTAAAGAAAGTATTAAGAGTGATGGCTCATGTGACCTACTTGCTCTAACCCAAAGAAGAACGTCACAATAAACTAGTCTATAAACCTAGAGAATAAGCACAGTCGTTCAAGGCGCGCGCATATTCTACTGCACTACCCAACATCTCATAGTACATTTTAACTACTCTACTGCTAGCAGACAGGCAAGTGCCAGGTAGACCAAGCTGTTTAATAAGAGGTACATCGGCGCTCCGATCTCCTCCCCCATCTGCTCTCCGACGGGCGTCGCCGGCGGCCAAGATCCGGGATCGGGCCAGGCCCGTGACGCCTCCTCTGTCGCCTCTCTCGAACAGAAAAGGAAGGAGGAGAAGAAACGAGAAGATGGAGGAATTCAACAGAACAGATGAAGAAGCATCAACTGTAATATATAGAACAACAATTTGCAAAGTTTCACATTAATTAATTTACCTAGGGTGTAAAGTAGTTCTGGACAGCCATTAACACTTACAACAGTTTACAAGGAGCAAAAAGTTCTTACCTGACACATAATGGACAGTAACCTTTTTCTCAACGAAAAGGGTACCTGTAAAACAATGGCAGTGGGTTCAGATTAGGGTACGTACGTACGTCCAAGCGGCGGCCTACATACATCGGTCGGTGCGTGTGTATATATACGTGAGCATACGTACATTACATTACGTACCAAGGGATAGAAGCTACTGCACTGCTACCACGAGTGGACAAAGCCTGACGCATCAATCTATCTATCTGCCACTGACGCGAGCTAAACTGAAATCCTGCATGGCAGCCAAATCTGGTTGTCCCAGACGTCGAGGCATCTTCCTTCCTTCCATCCGGGGCCACGTGCATGCATGCATGCACCACCCGTCCCGCCCGACCCTGCCAGAGTTGAGTTTTCTACTCCCCTGATCGCCTGAGTCTCAGTCCGTAAATATCCAGCCAATTACTATTGAGCACGTAAGCACAGCCACCTAAGTTCAGTTGCTGCAATTAATTCTTGTCTAAACGCGTGCATGCAGTTACATGGTTGTCTTGGTCTTGCAGTTTTGGCCTGCGGGACTAATAATTCGGGACGGAGGTAGTAAATGTTATTTTTAGTGGAAACTGAATTTTTCCGGTCCGACAATTTTCCAATAAATAGAGCAATAATGTCTACGTATTTCTGAAGCAATTCAGAAAATTTGCAAATATTCTGCAAACAAAAATGCCCGCAAAGAGTACCCAATTTATCACGGTTGTCTTCGTGTGGGTCCTCAATTTCAGGGCACCTGTTAAAGCAAATCTTGTAAACAACACTTGGTGTTGCAAATTGCTTGGTACCCGCTTGGTTCTCCTGGTGTTGCAAAATTTGCTCGAGCCGCCCAAGTGTTGGTAATTTGCAACACTTGGTCTAAGTGTTGTAAATTTGGACCAAAACTTTTTCATCTAGGCACCTATTGAAGTAGCGTTTTTGTCCCCTCGTGGTGTAAGAAATGGTCCTGCTTTTATTTTAGGACTTGTGTTGTACATGCTCTTAGCCTGACTTGTTTTCGGCTATTTGTATGACATATTTCTGTCTTTTATAACATACGATGCGCAATTTACGTACTTTTGAAGTAAAAAAGGTCCACTAACCAATAGACATTTGTTGTATTAATTCAAGCAGCCCACCTAACCATTCAGGCGCACCGAAAACCATAATGGGACGAATACTAGTTAATTTTGCTCCATCTCACCGTATCATTAATGCAACTACTCCGTGCATGTTCAGTTGTCCAATGGTTGGGTTATAATAGTATCAAGATTCAAGAGTGATGGCTAAGGAGCCCTACTTGCTTAAGACTAACCACAATGGGAGTAACTTGAGTACAACTCAGCAAATTTGCTTATGTGGCAGTGAGTTAATGAGAAGAGAGGTAGTTATAGTAACTTAGCTAGTTACTGTAACATCACATGTCCTAATGCAATATGAGTCTATAACCTAATAAATAAATATTTGCATGTTACCACACTTATGTTACTACCCACTATTAAGGTAATAACATAGTCTAGGAATATGTGTATGTTACTAATGTATGTTACTCACCATTGTGGCTAGTCTAACTAAACGAGGATCCTCACAATAAACTAGTAGTGTAGTATAACCATTGGATCCAAGAGAATAAACACAGTTCAAGGCACATATTCTACTGCAACTATGCAGCCAGCACCTCATATATTTTAAGTATACAAGCTAGCAGTTGACAGCCAAGCTTTTTAATAAGCGAGTGCCAGGTGAATTCCATAGATGAAGTAGCAGCCCTAACAAATGCATGAATTGGGATATATAATACTCCCTCCGTTTTTTAATATTTGTCTTTCTAAAGATTTCAACAAGTGACTACATATGAAGCAAAACGAGTGAATCTACACTCTAAAATATGTCTATATACACTCGTATGTGATAGTTCATTTAAAATCTCTAAAAAGACAAATATTTAGGAACGAAGGGAGTAGTATAGAATATAGTTCACATTTACCAAGTGTAAAGTTCTTGACAGTCATTAACATTTAACAAGAGCACAAAATTCTTACATGACACATGCTGGACAGTAACTTTTTTTAGACAAAAATGGTAACTCCAAAAGTATCCTCAAAGTAAATTAAAAAAGAACGGAAATTCCCACGCCTTTTAATTTACCATGCCTCTACGTACAGTGTGGTGAAGATATGTGACATGTACATCATGTATACGCCGCCCATATATGTATGTGCACCAGGAATAATAATAACAGTAATGGAAATAATTTAGGGTTGGATTGGATTGGAAGGAGCAGAAGTAAATTTTCTGTGTGGGTTTAGGTTTTACCTAGCTAGCACCGGCAGGCAGGCAGGCAGGGGGTATCAATCGATCGATCAAGTGGGCATGCATGTGGAGATGTAGATCCGTATGGGCACATGAGGGATCGATCGAGATCGGTACCACCTGGGCTTTCTTGGTTTGTAGCGCTAGCGTCGTCGTCGTCGTCTTGCTCGATCCTCACTGGACCATGGCCAGGAATGGCGTCCCACTTGTCGCCGCCGCTGCCGACGAAGGTGCCGCGATGGGTTGCCGCTGCCGTTCGCCGCGTTGGGCCGGACGACGTTGTGGTTGTGGTTCTGCTGTTGTTGCTGCTGATGCTGCCTTTGGAGGAAGTGTGCGTCGTACTGATGCACCGGCGGCATGTTGATGTTGCGGCCGCCGGGGACGGCGTCGTCGTCTTCCTCCTCGTCTTCGTCGTCGTCGGAGTCGTCCTCCTCGTCCTCGTCCATGCTGTCGCTGTCCAGGTTGTATTATCATGGATCATCATGACGATGCCGCTGTCCGCCCCATCATTTTGCGCTGTGAGACCCCATCATTTTGGCATCACCAGCTTGGCTTTCTCACCGTTAAGAGTTAATCACCAGCTAAGGTAGTTGGGTGCGCAAGTTGATGGTGCCTTTGCTTTGCTTTGCTTGCTGGACCAAGCATGCATGTGTCCAACTCCAAAGCACACCGGCCCGTGCCATGTGGTAGTAACTTATTTGTTCCTTTTGTTACGTTCGTGTTGCCCTCGCTCTGACTGTGATGAGTCGCTGCTGTTGGACGTTAATGATTTTTGGGTTACATGTTCTTGTCCTTATATTTATGATGAAGTCCTAATGAAATGAAGTATGGTTCCCTGTAGTTTTCCAATCAGATGGAGGTCCACTGCATTCGGAGTAATAACCTTGTGTCGTGCGTCAGCTAGTGTGTCATGGCAGTGAAGTCAAGTGATAAGACAAAGTAGCTAGAAGGGTTCCCTCCTTGCACCTCGTGGCATATATATATAATGCACGGTGGTGGAACGAGACATTGCACACGCAAATGCAAGATGACATTGTGCGGCGCTCGCTCGCAGTTTCGGCACCTGCACCGACTAGGGAATTGAGGACTCGGAGTCGGCGCTAGACTTAAGAATTTGCAGGTTCGCATGAAGTTTCTGCCTTGTATAAATCTAAAGTACGGATTGCTCACTCATGAAAGAAAAATGCAGAAACAGAAACAGGAACAGGGCAGGTGCCCGTTGCTTGTTGACGACAAAACCTGACCTGCCTGACTAGTCTGGTAACAAACAACGCGCGAGCGACACTTCCCTGACGCATCCGGCACCGACGCTAGCCACCTCAACCCAAATCTCTGCTCTTCTCTTCTCTTCTCTTCTCTTCTCCTGCCCGTCTCATCTCATCTCATCTGGGCCCACCCACGCTAGCAAGAATTGACTTTTCTACACGTCTAACCTGACGCATGGTAACCAATACATCCATTCGTTTGAGCGGCCAGAATACGTTGATCAACACAAACCGCATATCCCACCTAGCCATTGCATTGCAGCACCCAAAATTCTACTCCTAGCTACTTAAAAGTTTTACTTCCTCCCACTCATATTAATTACTGTTCGGCTTGTCGCTCAAACGGATGTATCTTACATTTACATCTAGATATATAGATCCGTTGGAGCCACAAGTGATATGATTTGGAGGAGTATAAAAAATAAAGTACCGAAAACCATGATGGGACGAGTGAGTAATTGGTTTTCCCACACCACACAGCACCCTCCTTAATGCTACTACTCCGATCCGTGCAGTGCAGTGCATGCATGTTCGGCTGCTCAACAGGCTAGGATAAAGTATGAAGAGTGATGCATGGCTCATGAGAGACGACCTGCGTCCTCTAACCCAAAGAAGAACGTCACAATAAACTACCTAGTCTTGTACTGTATAAACCTAGAGAATAAACACAGTCGTTCAAGGCGCATGCATATTCTACGTACGTGCTGCGACTACCCAACATCTCAGTACATTTTAACTAGTCTACTACTAGCAGACAGCCAAGTGCCAGGTAAACCAAGCTGTTTAATAAGTGCCTGCATGCCAGGTACATTCCACAGAACAGATGAAGAAGCATCAATTGTAATAATATTACTATAGAACAGGTTTCACATTAATTAATTTACCAAGGGTACGGTGTACACTTGTGGACCGTCATCAACACTTTACACTTAACAACGGTTTTACAAGAGCAACTAGTTCTAAATGACACATACTAAAAGGGTACCAGTAAAACAAAATGGCAGTGGATTCAGATTCGGATACATACGTACGTATATATGTCCATACGTCGGTCGGTGTATTTGTATATACCTGACGTGCAGCTAAGCTCTCGTGAGCCCATAATATAATAACGGTTTTCAAGCTAACATAGCCTGAAAACCATTCTTATATTATGAGACGGAGGGACATTATTACTCCTACGTGGCAAGGGACATATTATAGATACGTTCATTTCCGAGACGAGACGAGTAATTCTGAACGGAGGGTATTATCTATCTGCCACTGACGCGAGCTAAACTGAAATCCAGCATCTGCATGCATGGCAGGCATCTAGCTTCCTTCCATCCGGGGCCACCCGTCCCGCCAGAATTGACTTTTCTAACCATCCAACTGGGCACCTGCCAGAATTACCCTCAATGTTTTTTTTTCACGTAAAAAAAGATAAATGTTTTTCCTCTTTGAAACTCAATTTACCCAGTCTGAAAATTTTCTAACAAAACTGAAGGAAACATCTACTCTCTCTGTAAAGAAACATAAGAGCATTTATCACTATTTGTTTACGGAGGGGGCATTTCTGAACCAATTCAAAAATCTTGCAACTACTTCCAAGCAAAAATGTGCGCAAAGAGTACCTAATTTATCACGGTTGTATCTTTATGGGTGCCCAATTTGGGCACCTGTTAATGGAAATAGAGTGATGTAAACAACAATTCGTGTTGCAAATTGTGTTGGTGCTGTAAATTTGGAGTAAAACTTTTCGCATACAGTAGGGCACCTATATTTCTTGTGTGTGTGTGTGTGTGTGTGTGTGTGTAACGTAAAAAAATGGTCCTGCCTTATTTTAGGGAACTTATTGAAGATGCTCTTTGCCTAACTTGTTTTCGGCTATTTTTGTACTAACATATTTCTATCTTCTAAACATATGGTAGCAATTTACGTGCTCATGATAAAACAGATCCAATTAATTCAAGCAGGCCACCTAACCATTCGGGCGCACCGAAAACCATGATGGGACGAATACTTAATTTTGCTCCATCTCATGCAACTACCCCGTGCATGTTCGGTTGTCCAACAAGCATGCATGCCGCCAGGTCATGTACCATCCAATTCCTATTGTTAGGTTATAATAGTACGCGCGTACTATCAAGAGTGATGGCTAATGAGCCGGCCCTACTTGCTCAACCAAAAGAGGATCATCGTTACAAATAAACTACTAATGTGTAAACTTTGGATCCTAGAGAATAAACACAGTTCAAGGCACATATTCTACGTACTGCAACTATCCACCATCTCATGCAATTTAATTACTTCCTATGTATATTAGTTTACAAGAGGTAGCACTATCTAGCAGCTGACAGCCAAGTGCCAAGTGCCAAGCTTTTTAATAAGCGAGTGCCAGGTGAATTCCACAGATGAAGAAGCAGCCCTGACAAATGCATGAATTGGGATATATAATAGCATATATAGAAAAAGATTCACAGTTACCAAGTGTAAAGTTCTTGACAGTCATTAACATTTAACAAGATCACAAAATTCTTACATGACACATGCTAGACAGTAACTTTTTTTTAGACAAAAATGGTAACTCCAAAAGTATCTTCATCAAAATAAAAAAAAGAACGGAAATTCCCACGCCTTTTAATTTACCATGCCTCTACGTACAGTGTGGTGAAGATATGTGACATGTACATCATGTATACGCCGCCCATATATATATATGTGCACCAGGAATAATAATAACAATAATGGAAATAATTTAGGGTTGTTGGATTGGATTGGAAGGAGCAAAAGTAATTTCTGTGTAGGGTTTTTCAGGTCTGGGTTTTTACCTAGCTAGCACCGGCAGGCAGGCAGGCAGGGGGTATCGATCAAGACATCAAGTGGGCATGCATGTGGAGATGTAGATCCGTATTATGGGCCATGAGAGAGGGGTCGATCGAGATCGGTACCACCTGGCGTTTCTTGGTTTGTAGCGCTAGCGTCGTCGTCGTCGTCTTGCTCGATCGTCGTCACTGGACCATGGCCAGGAATGGCGTCCCACTTGTTGCCGCCGCTGCCGACGAAGCTGCCGCGTTGCCCGCCGGCGGGTTGCCGCTGCCGTTCGCCGCGTTGGGCCGGACGACGTTGTGGTTGTGGTTCTGATGTTGTTGCTGCTGATGCTGCCTTTGGAGGAAGTGGGCGTCGTACTGCGCCGGCGGCATGTTGATGTTGCGGCCGCCGGGGACGGCGTCGTCGTCTTCCTCATCGTCGTCGTCGTCGTCGAAGTCGTCCTCCTCGTCCTCGTCCATGCTGTCGCTGTCCAGGTCGTAGACGTCCCTCCTGTCGTTGCGCCCGTAGCTGTGGTTCATGGCCACGGCCGGCTGCACCGGTGCCGTCTCCTTCGCGATGCCTTCTTGCTTCAGTTCCTTCAAGATAGATACATGGCGTCCATGGCATCGATCAGAATTGATGGAACGTATTGACAATGTGTATCTGCATGCGCGCGTGCACGGGCCGAGAATTACGTACCAGTTTGTTCGTCGCCGTGCCGTTGTTGTTGCCGGCGTTGCCTGCGGCATGGACGGGGGAGGGGAACATCGCCGCAGCACCGGAGCCGTTGCTCGCCTTCACTTGCATGGCCGCGCCGTTCCCGTTCCCATGGCCGTTGCCGTTGGTGATCACGTTCTTGGCCCCGTGCTCGACGTGCTGCGCCGCAGGTGGCGGCGTCTGGGAAGACAGCGGCACCGGCGAAAGCACGGTGACCGCGGCGGGCTCCACGCGAGCCGGGGATGGCGCTGGTGCAAGCGCGGGCGCATGGACGCCGGAGGAGGAGGAGGAGGATGCGAGCGCCTTGGTGCGGTAGAGCGCGTCGAGCTGGTGGAAGTAGGGGCAGGTCTTGGAGTCCTCGGGGCGCTTCCGGCTGCTCTCCTTGACCTTCTTGAAGTACTTGTTGATGTTCTCCCACTTCTCCTTGCACCGCTTGGAGCTCCGGTTGTAGCCCAGCCGCCGCATCCCCACCGAGATGTCCTCCCACAGCGGGCCCTTGGGCGCCGTGTCCTGGTACCGCGTCTCCATCTCCGTCCGCAGCTGGATCAGCGCGTGCACCTCCGCCTTCGGCCACCGAGACGGCGACGCGCCGCCAGTACACCCGCCAGCCATGTCCACCGGCAGCTGCTCCGGCGCGTGGACGACAATCTCCTTGCTCTGTGTCTGCGGCGTCTGTGGCTGTGGCTCTGTCGCCGTCGGCGTTGCGTGTGGCTGCGGCGGCGGCGTCTGCGGTTGTGTTCTCATTGGCGTAGTCACGTTCGGCTGCGCCTGAACCGGCGGCCGTGGCGTGGGAGGTGCAGGTGCCACGGAGGCGACGGGCGTCGGCTGCAACGGCGGCGGTTTGACCGAGGTGACGGTGGCGGCCGGCTTTGCGGGGAAGGACGATGGCGGCGCGTGCACGGGGACGATCTGCCCGGTGATCCTCTGGATGAAGGACACGACGGCGGCGTCGCGGGAGGCGGCCACGGCGCGCTCCTGCGCGAGCGCGTCCTGCTCGCGTGCGAGGCGCGCCACCTCCTGCCGGCGCCAGGCCTCCTCGCGGATCATGCGGTCCTGGTCGCGCCGCTCGATGGCCTCCAGGAGGCGGCTCTGCATGGCCTCCTGCCGCTCCATGACCTGCCGCATCAGCCCCTCGAAGAACCTCATGGCCTTGCCGCCATGGCCCCAGCTCCCGCCCCGCCGCTTGCGCTTGCCGCCGTCGGCCGTCTCGTCCGTGTCCTCCCCGTCCGAGTCATCAGAGAAGCTCGCGTCGCCCACCGCCGCCGTCGTTGTCGTCAGGCATGCAGCCGCCTCGGTAGGCACCGGCTGTTGCGTTAGGAGAAGAGGCGGCGGAGACAGCTCTGGAGCGAGGACACGCGGCGCCGAGGGCACGCCGGAGTACGCGCCAATTGTGCTCGCGGCTGGGGCGGCCGGTGGCGCCACGGCCACGTGAGCAGGCTGCGGGTGGTGCGCTGCGGAGGCGCCGTGGAGCGCCTCGAGCTCGGTGAAGAAGCGGTAGGTCTTGCCGTCGCCACGGCCGGTGCGGCCGTCCTTGGTGCGGCGGTAGTACTTGTCGACGTTCTCGAATTTCTCGCGGCACTTCTTGGCGCTCCTCGTGTGCCCCATCTCCGCCAGCCGCCTGCACACCACACCATTGATGAACACCACAACAATTAACCTCCATTAACACTCGCACAAGCTCACTTCACTTTTGCATGATCGATCTCAATTGCATACGTGCGCGCCGCATGTTGCTCTCACGGAAAAGGCGCGGTTTTTTAGCCCGATTAGGTGTGAGGAAAAGCCCCAAATTCAGGATGCAGATGGAGGGATTAACAATTGGGGAATTGGGATTGGGATTGATGCCTCCTCCTCTGCCAACTGAACTGGATCTGACGGGCGCAAATCCGAGGAAAAAGAAACGGAAAAAGTGGAGGAGGAGAGCGATGTGCGTATGGTTTTAAATTGGGAAAAACCGATCCATCCATCCATCCATCATGTGTGCTCGTGCTCGTGGGCAGCGGACAGTTCTTGGGTGGAGCATGTGAGCCACATGAAGCGCATCTCGATCACATCACACATCACATCCGTCCCAATTGGATCGACAGTGAAATTTTTCTCATGCAACAATTGAGACATCTATGATGGATCGGGACGTCGATCGATCTACCTAGCTTTGGTTGGAGACGAAGCGCGCGAGGAACTGGGATTGCTAAAAATTGGAGGTTGAATTCAGTGAGTTACCTGGAGACTTGTTCCCATAGCGGGCCTTTGAGGGCGGCCTCCCGGAAGGCGGCGTCCATCTCGGACCGGATCTTGAGCAGCGCCAGCGTCTCCTGCCGCGGCCACCGGTTGCCGCCCGCCGCCGACGACGACCCGCCGCGCTCGCCTTCCTCGCCGCCGTCCACGCTCCCCGAGCCAGACCCGCTCACCGCGGCCCCCCCGTGCTGCTCGTCCATCTGCTGCTGGTGCTGGTGTTGCTGTGCTGGCGCCGGAGCCGGCGCGGGCGGGCGGCTGCTGATGGGCGAGGGCGCCCCGGCGGGCCCACGCCAGCCGGCCGGGGAGAAGGGCGGCATGTCGGCCGGTTGCTGCATGGCTCCGGCCCTCGCTCGCCGCAGATGGGAATTGAGCAGGAATCCTGCGGTAGCTCCTCACTCACTGCTGGGTTGATGTTAGGCGGCAGCTACTGTGGGAGTGCGGAGCCATGAGCAGTGCATGCATGAAGAAGCGCAGCAGCAGCTGCTGCTAGTGGAAACGCTTGCGCACCTGGAAAGGGTGGGAGCGGGAGCGGCGAGGAAAAGGGGGGAGAGAAGGGGAAATTGAGGAGGAAGAAGAAGAAGATATTGCGAGGAGTGGGAGTGAGATAAGTACTGGCTATAGCTAGGCTGGCATGGAGAGAGAGAGAGAGAAGAAGCTGCTAGTGAGATGAGATGGATGAATAGTAGCAGGACTGTAGCAGCTGGGAGGGAGGAGAGGTCTCTCCGTGGTCCGCACTAAATAGTATAAAAATGGCGGTGGGGAGGAGGATGTACATGTATGGATGGGAGGTTGGGGAGGTAGAAATGGCGTCCGTCCGGAGAAGATGATGTGGGGAGAGGGACAGATGGGACGAGATGGGCGCCGCGCTGTCAGCAAGGGAAGGTTACCCTACCCTACCCTACCTTGCCGCCTTCTTCCTTTCACCCATCCTCGTCTTCTACTCGATTGGCTTTGACGCCGGGAGGGGAGGGAGACGACGATCTACGAGACGTAGGAGCGATCTACGCCGTCCGTTGCTGGGATCCGACGGGCTATAAAAAAAGAGTGGAGGCTGGGAAAAGAGCTTTTTTTGCTGGATCGGATTGGATAGGATCGTGGGGAGATGGGAGGGACAAGGCCACACTAGAACAGCTGCAGGGTGGGTCCTCCCGCTCACGGCGAGGTAGAGAGAACGTGCAGCTCGCTCGCTTGCCAATTGCATTGCCGCCGGTCCCTCCTCCAACCCCAACCCCCCAATATTATCACAGGTCACACAACCCCTCCCTCTTTCTCTTTGGAGCTCTCTTTGGGGTTGGGGTAACATGCAACGCAACGCAACGCATCGCATCTTGCTCGCATGCATGGTCCTTCCTTCCATCACACCCACTACATCCAGCCCCACCGTGGCACGTTTTCATCTCTTCTCCATACGTACATATATAGGGTTTCTATGTGGACCTGTGGGGTGAGGTGAATTGATGTCGATGATTGGTTGCTGACATAACTAGCCGCAAGGAAGACTTTGAAAATGTAAGCGAGGCTAAAATTATTTAGAAATTTGACAATCGCATCTAGATGTAGCATGTACATTGTTTTCTGCTGCAATTTCTAGAGCAAGGAAAAAACTTTTACATGTGCTTAATTACCTCAGCATCTATAAGCATGTCTTGTGGACTATAGCTCCTTTGATTATACGTTTGTATCGGGTCCGAGGTATAGTGAGCCGAAGCACCTACGGTCATGCCCCACGCAATTACTCTAGTGTCTATCTGTCGCGCTTAAAAATTACTACCCGCGGGCCAAAGGCTTGCTTCGGATCGAGTGTCTATTCGTAGCGGGCTAGTGTAGCAAACATGTCTTGGATAGATGCCTTTCGAGGCACTTTCCGCGTCACGCCTGGCTCGAAGTTGTGAACTTCCACGATGGGGTCTCGTCGCCGGCACCCAACATGTTTTACAACACATAATAATGGTAAACAACATGATATGTATGTCTTAAAAGTTAGTAGGTAAACATGTCAATTTAGATTTTATTTATTCAACACTGGACATAACTCATCAAACATAGAAGTAGCAACTAAAATAATATTGACTCTATTTATTAAAGATAAGCAAATAACAACTGAAACGACATAGCTCTAGAAAATAGCAACACAACAAGTTAAATTATCGAGTCAAAATAAAATGCTTATTTACTAAGTTTAATCATTAAATTTATTGGGCAAGATTAATCAGACCAAAGAGCAACAAAAACATTAGCAAGTTTATTATCCATAACAAGTTTACTTAGTAAGTTTATAATTAGCAAATTTATTTGACGAGGTAGCGGTCCCAACCCAACCTCCCAATATCACAGGTCACACAATCCTTCTTTGGAGTTTGGGGTAAGATGCAACGAATCGCCTCGCCCTGGTCCTCCTTCCCACCATCACAGCCACATGCCCACCGTAGCATGGCACGGACAACGCCGTTTTCATCATCTCCATACACAAGCGAGTGTTGGACAGCTAGCTAGTAGGAGAGCCAGTCATTGTACACCTGCACGCATCCTGAAACTACCAAATGGTACCATTGTATGTAGAGAGCATGTATGCACATTTAATTCACAATTTGGATATGGATATAGACATAACGTTTCCAAGGGTTTCAGTCACCCCCAAAAAAAAATTCTACATCACCGACACTAACTAGAACTGCCATATGCACAATATAGTAAAAAAGCAACAGTGCTCTATTTTAAGTTTACATATAGGGTTGTATGTGGACTTGTGGAGTGAGGTGAATTCATGTCGATGATCGGTTGATGGCATAACTACGGAGACTTTGAAAAGTAAGTGAGGCTATGGCATGTGCATTGTTTTTTTTTGGCTGAAATTGCTTGAGCGAGCATTTTTTTTCCTTCTGGATCTTTAAGCATGTATCATGGCCTATAGCCACTTCCATATTAAACGCTTGTATCAGAGTTGTGGTATGGCCAATCCAGACGACCCAAGGACGTGGCCCGCACACTGACACAAGAGGCTATCTCTAGTGCTTAAATGTTATTGCCCGTGTGCTAGAGACTTGCCTCGGATTATAGGTGCTAATACATGGTGAGACTCTGTAGCAAACATATCTTGGATAGATGCATTCCGAGGCTCTTTCCGCATCACGCATGACTCAGGAATAATGCACTTTCGTGAGGGGGTCTCTTCGCGGGCACCCAAGATGTTCTTACAAACAAAATGTTAAAGCGACATGATACATCTCAGATAATAGGTGCCAATAGGTAGTGGGACTCTCTAGAAACATATCTTGGATAGATGCATTCTGAGGCACATTCTGCATTACGCATGACTTATGGAATAATGCACTTTCGCGACCAGGTCTCTTCGCCGGCTTCCAAGATGTTCTTACAAACATAATGTTAAAGCGACATGATACATCTCAGATCATAGGTGCCAATACGTGGTGGGACTCTGTAGCAAACACATATTGGATAGATGCATTCCGAGGCGCTTTCCACATCACGCATTACTAGGGAATAATGCACTTTCGTGAGGGGGTCTCTTCGCTGGCACCCAAGATGCTTTTACAAACATAATGTTAAAGAATTAGAAAGTAGATGCGTCGATTTCATTTTTATTTATTCAAAACTGAACATAACTTATTAAACATCATCTTTTTGTTGAAGAATTAATGTACCGGTCTACCAAGTAGGACACCCATTTTGCAACAAAAAGTAGCAAGTGAATTCGATTATTTGTATTTGAAAAAACAGGGCAAAACGTAGCGAGGTTTTTATATGACACTAGTAGAAAACAGGGCTTTGGTCCAAGCCGGGTAAGGGCATTAAACCCGGTTCACTCACGAATCGGGACCAATGGGGGCATCAGTCCCGGTTCGTGAGGCCAGGGGGCCGGCCGGGCATCGGGGGCCATTGGTCCCGGTTTGTCTGACCCCTTTGGTCCCGGTTCTAGACACGAACCGGGACCAATGGGCCTCAGTCCTGGCCCACCACCTTTAGTCCCGGTTGGTGGCTGGAACCGGGACCAAAGGTTGTCCTTTAGTCCCGGTTTTAGCCAAAAACCGGGACTAAAGAGAGGCCTATATATACCCCCTCACTAGTAGAAAATAGGGCTTTGGTTCGGGCCTGGCCAGCCCATTAGTCCCGGTTCAGTCACGAACCGGGACCCATGGGGGCATACGTCTCGGTTCGTGAGCCCGGGGGGCCGGCCGGGGCCTCGTGGGCATTGGTCCCGGTTCGTATGGACCCATTTGTCTCGGTTCCTGGCACGAACCGGGACCAATGGGCCTCGCTCCTGGCCCACATACATTGGTCCCGGTTCATGGATAGAACCGGGATAGAAGGTGGAGCTTTAGTCCCGGTTCCAGCCACGAACCAGGACAAATGAGCTGCCTATATATACCCCATCGCCGCAACAGAGCACTCCACAGTGCTCTGTTTTTTCTGGCCGGCGAGGGGAGGGCATTTGGGTGCTCTAGCTCACCTCCTATGCACATGAGGTGTTCGATGAAATGCCCGAGCCACACTAGTTAAGCTTTCTCCTCTCGAAGCTCGACCTCCAAGCTCCATTTTCCCCGAGATTTGCATAGGTTTAGCGGTCCGTCACGTCCCGTCCCCGTCTTCATTTCCATCGATCGCCTGCGCCGATCTCGTTGCCGGCACCACCGTGGTGAGCCTCTTGTTCTTATCTTCTTTCTGAAAGAAAAAATATTCTTACTTTACATAAATACTTGTCTAATTTTCTTACTTTTATTATTGCTTGTTATTATATAGTGCGATGGTTTTGGTATCCGCCCCCGTCGGCCCTCGTCCTGTCTATGATTCGGATGTGGTATATATTATCTTTTTATAACTATTTGGTTCATTTATTGTTTATGACAATTATGCCGACCAATGTGACATAGATTTTATTTATGTAGGAGGTAGTTGAATCGGAAATTCCAACCGACCTATTGTCGAGAGGTTAAATTTAGTTGAAGAAGAAAACAATTACTTGAAGGAAAAAATAAAAAAATTGAGGAGGAGAAGATGATATTGGAGTTGCATGTTGCGGATGTTGTCGATGATCACAAGATCAAGATGGATGCAATGCGGTTGAAGATTAGAAAGATTAGAAAATATGCCATTCATACCGAGGCTTGGTATCATTATGCCGTTGGATCAATTGTTACCTTGGTTGTGATTATTATCGCATTTGTTGTTGCATTGAAAGGTTTTACATAGTTTCAATATATGGTTTAACTAGATGCTCTGGAGAGATATATGTTGTTCAATTTGAACTATGTACGTACTTTGGTTTTAATGTGATGATGAACTATTATTAATTTGGTCACTTATCTATCCATGTGAACCTATAATGGTTTTTGACACACATAATTATATATAATGCACGCAGAACCGACAATGGATGTAAGGGTTGAAAATTGATGATGTGGCTTTGAATGGTGCATTTTGAACACACAAAAAGTCTGGAGTTCAAATAAGTTCAAAAAAATGAAATCCATTTGTAACAGATGAGTTTTCGTCTGAAACCCTGATACTTCGAAAGAGATTGTCCATTTTGTACACGACGTGCATCTAGTTTTTGCCGTAACCCTCTCAACTTTTTAGCACATGCTATGTGGGTGAAATGATGATACCATGCCAAATTTCAACCTTTTTCAGAGTTCATTTGAAATGCTTTTGAATTTCCGGGTATTATAGCTAAAAAATCAGTAAATGCATGAAAAATAACAAATGAACTCAGAAAGGGTTGAAAATTGATGATGTGGCTTTGAATGGTGCATTTTGAACACACAAAAAGTCTGGAGTTCAAATAAGTTCAAAAAAATGAAATCCATTTGTAACAGATGAGGTTTCGTCTGAAACCCTGGTACTTCGGAAGAGATTGTCCATTTTGTACACGAAGTGCATCTAGTTTTTGCCGTAACCCTCTCAACTTTTTAGCACATGTTATGTGGGTGAAATGATGATACCATGCCAAATTTCAACCTTTTCAGAGTTCATTTGAAATGCTTTTGAATTTTAGGGTCTTATAGCTAAAAAACAGTAAATGCATGAAAAATAACAAATGAAGTCAGAAAGGGTTGAAAATTGATGATGTGGCTTTGAATGGTGCATTTTGAACACACAAAAAGTCTGGAGTTCAAATAAGTTCAAAAAAATGAAATCCCTTTGTAACAGATGAGTTTCGTCTGAAACCCTGATACTTCGAAAGAGATTGTCCATTTTGTACACGAAGTGCATCTAGTTTTTGCCGTAACCCTCTCAACTTTTTAGCACATGTTATGTGGGTGAAATGATGATACCATGCCAAATTTCAACCTTTTCAGAGTTCATTTGAAATGCTTTTGAATTTTAGGGTCTTATAGCTAAAAAACAGTAAATGCATGAAAAATAACAAATGAAGTCAGAAAGGGTTGAAAATTGATGATGTGGCTTTCAATGGTGCATTTTGAAAACACAAAAAGTCTAGAGTTCAAATAAGTTCAGAAAAATGAAATCCCTTTGTAACAGATGAGTTCCCGTATGAAACCCTGATCAACTAAAAAGCCACATCATTTAGCTAAAAAATAATCAATTAAAATATTCTGTTATGATCAACTAAAACAAAACTATAATATTCTTTAATAGAAAAAGAAAATGAACTAAAAACTTTTATAAAACTCTAATAGCAAAAGGAATCAACTAAAAAGCTTTTATAAACCTCTAGTATTATAAGTATTTTCTGTTCAAAACATGAAAAGGAGAAAGAAACAAAATAAACTTTAATAAATAAGTAGAAACAAAATAAAATAAATTAAAATTTAATAAAATAAATAAGTAGAAAGAAAATAAAATAAAATAAAATAAAATAAACTTTAATAAAATAAATATGTAGAAACAAAATAAAATAAATAAAGCAACAAAGAAAACAAAAAAAATAAAAAAAAAGTGCCACCTACTAGGCCACCACGGCCTGAATACGACTAGAAACCCATCCATGGGCCAGGATTCAGGCCCGCAGGAGGCCCAGTAGGCCCATAGGCACATAGTGACAGATTAGGCCTAAAAGCCTGCAGTTGAGAGGAGCTCGACAGAGTGGGCGCAGCAGCGCTTATAAACCACTCTCGAGCCCTCTCAACTGGCGAGGTGGGACTAAACTTTTGGTTGCGACGCGGGCAGCAAGAGGCCTTTGGTCCCGGTTGGTGCTACCAACCGGGACTAAAGGGATGCACTAGTACCGGTTCGTGGCATCAACCGGAACCAATGCCCCCCCTTTAGTCCCGGTTGGTGTCACCAACCGGGACCAAAGGTCTCTTTTCAGTAGCCCAAAGCAGAGACCTTTGGTCCCGGTTGGTGGCGCCAACCGGGACTAAAGGGGGGCATTGTTCCCGGTTGGTGCCACGAACCGGAACCAAAGCTCTGGGTGTATAACCAACACTTGTGAAAATTTTCATCTTCATCTCGCAGTTGCCCCCGACGACCCCTAGAGGACATCGACATCGCCAGGCTGCCCCGAGGCCGCCCGCCGCCCCCGCCGTCGCCGTCGCCATCGCCCGCGCCCGTCGTTGCCGTCGCCCGCGCCCTCGCCGTCGCCAGCGCCCTCGCCCGAAGCCGTCGCCGCGCCCCGCTCCTGCCCCGACGGGCGCCGCCCCTGCCCCGACGCCGTCGCCCGCGCCGTCGCCCGACGCCCTCGCCGCGCGCCGCCCCTGCCCCGCCGTCGGCGCTAAATGTAACTTTTTAGTTATACATGCTATTTTTTACATGTTTTTAGATTTTCATATATGTATGTATGTATTTTTTAGATATATGTATTTTTTATGTATGTTCATATATGTATGTATGTATTTTTTTACATGTTTTTTGTATGTATGTATTTTTTCAATTGTAATATGCATGATGTTTTAAAAATACATATATGCAAAAGTTAGATTTTTAGAGAAGTTTTATTTATATATGTTCTCTGATTTAGTACATTTTAGGTTAGTTTCATTTTTAGAAAAGTTTTATATATTTAGGAAGAAGGAAGAGAAGGAAGAAGGAAGAAGAAGAAAAAGTTTTATATATGCAAAAGTTACATTTTTAGAAAAGTTTTATATATCTAGCTAGGAAAGGAAAGAAGAAGAAAAAGAATGAGAGGAAAAAGGAAAATAAGAAGAGGAAGAAAGGAGAAGAAGAGGAGAGGAAGAAGAGGAGAAATAAATAAGAAGAGGGAAAAAGAAGAAAAAGAAGAGGAGAAGAAGAAAAGGAATAGAGGAGCTCCTCTATTCCTTTCTTCTTCTCCTGTTTTTCTTCTTCTTTTTTTCTTTGATCTTCTCATCTATTCCTTTCTTCTTCTCCTGTTTTTTTTCTTCTTTTTATTTCTTCTTCGTCTTCTTATTTTTAATCGGGTATGTCGTTGTCGATATACCCCCTCCCGATAACTTCAACACGAGGGGGGGGGGGGTCGATATACCCCCTCCCCGATAACATTATTTTCCCATGTATGTATGTCGTCGTTGTCGATATAACCCCCTCCTTGATAACTTCGACATGAGGGGCGGTCGATATATATACCCCCTCTTGACCGTGATAACTTATACCACGGGAGCACCCCCCGGCCCTCTCGCTCGACCAAAACTCTTGAGGACACCCAAACCCTAGAAAAAAACGATGTCGGTCTCCTACCCCCTCCCGCCGCGCCCCTACCCGACAAACTCTCTCGAGGCCACCCAAATTTACCAAGTTAAAAGAGTGTTGTCGTCGAGGCCACCCCAAACCCTTGAAGCGTTGTCGAGGCCACCCCAAACCCTAGAGAAGCAGCGTCGAGGCCACTAATATGATTCCTTATTATGATTAGCTAGCTAGTTCTACGTTTGCCACTAATATATCCATCTGTCATGTTTGAATAATAATTGCCATGTTGTAAATATTTGCAAAAACTATGGAGCACCCCCGAGAGGAAGCAATAGAAGCGGTGTTGGGGGACATAATCTCAGCCGGAAGTGATGTCGTCTTGTCGTTTCTCAACGACACCGATGGTCTAGAAGGACAGGGTGAAGAAGCAAGCTACGGTGATCGAACAATGGAGGGGGGAGGACATGATTATGATGGCTCCGGTGACCCAATGCCGGTGCAAGAAGGAGACCGTGATGACGGCTCCGGTGACCGAACAGAGTCCGGCCAGGTATATATATTAGTCAAGCCTGTGCTGACTAGCTAATTGATGCATTCATTGTTTTGGTATGTACACATATTAATTAACTCTCGTCTTTCTTCTTTTTTCTAGCCCTCCGGATCGAGCACAACTTCGGTAAAGAGACGAGGCCCGAAGAAAAAGTTGCGCTCGGATGAAAGGTTTGAGATCACAACAATCACATGCGATGGCATGCCGATTGAACCCATCCGGACAAAGGAAGCATTTGCTGCTCAGTGCGGGGTTCTTTTTAGGGACAAGATCCCGATCAGCATCCACCAATGGTGTAAGCCGGCTAAGGAAGACCCTGAGGTGTCTTATGTCGACGATATGCAGACAGATGATCTTTGGACCGCGCTGAAGGCAAATTTCAACCTACCGCCAGAGGAGGATCCAGAGAAGCCAGTTAAAGAGCAATTGATCAAGTCTCATGCTCTTAAGAAGATGGCAGAACTATTCAGGAGGTGGAAAAATGAGCTGAAAACATCGTTTGTCGACAAAGAAAAGACACTAGAATTCATCGGCCGGTATGAGAAGATCAAAGATCACTGGCCCGCATTTGTGGCCCACAAGACATCGGATAAGAGTAAGAAGATGTTAGCGACAAACAAGAAAAATGCTGCGAAGAAGAAGCTTCACCATCGCACGGGGTCAGGTGGCTACCTCAAAGACCGGCCGTTGTGGGCCAAGGCTGAGAATGACCTGGTTGATAAAGGGGTCAAACTAGAGACATTGAACTGGCCAGACCGTTGCCGGACTTGGTTCTTCGGGGTTGGCGGAACCTTGGACCCTGTATCAGGGAAGTGCATTTGGACGAACGAGCAACTGCGAATACCCGTCATGAAGCTTCAACACTATATCGATGCAGCGTAGCAAGGGACGTTCGTTCCAGACAGAGAGAACGACGAGCTCACAATGGCCCTCGGGAATCCTGAGCACCCTGGACGGACACGAGGCACGCCAGGCTCCGTTCCGTGGAAGGCTGGGTTTCGAGACGCAGGTGGTTACAAATGCCAGGAGAGGAGGAAGAAAGTGGAGCAGACCCAACTGCAGGCGCTGCACGCAAGGGTACAAGCAATAGAGGAACGAGAAGCAGATCGCAGCAAGCGACATGCCGAAGCTACCCCGCCATCTCAGCGGAGAAGAAGCGTGGCTTCCACCGAGCTGCTTCAGCTGGAGCCTGTCTTCACGGCTCCTGCTAGCTACCTTGTGGATGCTATCACGGAGTCTCAACATTGCCACCTTATGACGCAATGGCAGAACTTCAAAGTCAAGGCGGCTGTCGGCTCTGTTCGACCTCCTGAACCCGACACAACTTATCACTGCCATCCAATTCCAGAAGGATATGCTAGGGTGACGGTGGACGAAATAACGGAGGGATTTGAGGACCTCAAGCTTAACCACCCTACAGGTGAAGGGGAGACTCGGCTGGGTTCTGCTCTGAAGACTCCATGCCTATGGCAGAAGGACCTCATCAACCTTTCGAACTGGACGCCTCCGCCTCCTCCGGCGAGTTAGGGCACTCCGCCTCCTCCTCCGCCTCCTCCTCCGGCGAGTGGTCAGGGCACTCAGCCTCCTTCTTCGGTGCGTGGCGGCACTCCGCCTCCTTCTCCGCCTACACCAGCGCGCCCGAGCAGCCAGCCTCCTCCTTCTCCGCCTCGTCAGCAACGGCGGAAGAGACCCGCCGCCGCTCCGGCTGCTCCGGCGCGTCGTAGCCCTTCTCCTCCGCCTTGTAAGCAAGGAAAGAAGATAGCCGCAGCCGCTCCGTCTGCTTGGCCGGCGTCTAGCAGTACAGGCAGAGGCGGGAGGCACCACAGATTCGGTCCATGTCTCAAGCCTCTAGAGAAGTTACCATACTAGAGGACCGTGGAGGAAAACACGAAGATCATGCAAGCCGAAGTGAGGGACTTCTTTGAAGGGGTGAAAGCAAAGAAACATCGACCTCCGGAGGAGAAGATAGATCCGGTGAAAGCAAAGCGCACTCTGGCTGCCCTGAAGAAACCACCAAAGTCTCCGCCGAAAGGCAACTATGAGCGCATTATTGAAAGGTCATTTATCGAAGCGGAACGGTCGGGAGTTACTATCAGTGATCAAAGGTTAAAAGAACGATGAGCTGGGAAAAAAATTGCCCAGCTCGGCGAACAAGCGAACCAATCGTTCCCCCCGCTCAAGGTGTCTAGCAATATCATCGCTAATGGTCCGAGGATGGTGCCCGGTTATACCAATCTTGGAGATTACCTGCCTGACGATGTACATTATGATTTCTTGGAGGTGGACGAACACAGATACCATTACGGGAAGCCTCTCGTCAAAGATGAAAGATCTCTAACAACGATGATGCGAAGATTCCATGATTGGTACATGAAAACCTGCAGAGAGTCTGGGGGGATGAATACTTTGACGCTGAGAGTTAAAGAGGAGCATGACCTCGTTGGAATTGATCTGTGAATGTTCCATTTGAGGAGTTCTTCCAGTTTTTCAATCAACAGGCCCTCGATAAATTAACGGTCACTTGCTACTGTCTGTAAGTACTACTTCTGTCATTAAGTCTCTATATATAGGCCAGCTCTTTCATTGCATGTATATATAATTATCCTCACTATATTATGCAGATTGAAGATCGCCGAATTGAAGAAAAGACAAATCGGTGATATTGGGTTCATTAACACAAATCTCATAGATGCATATACGGTTGAATTTAAGGCCAAAGAGACCGAGGCCAACTTGCTACGATCGTTGGTATAAATCAAAACAAAGATATAATACTCTTTCCTTACAACTTCAAGTGAGTGTTACTGTCTTGTGCATATTCGGTTTCCCTTATTAGTCCAGGTTATAGTAATGTAATTGATGAGTTATGCATGCGTGCGCAGGTTCCACTATATTCTCCTAGAGATTAAGCTTGAGCAGGGACTAGTAACCGTCTTAGACTCGAGACGAAAAGATCCCCAGGAGTATGCGGACATGACTGAAATGCTCGAGAAGTAAGTTAAATCGATCATTATCGCACCATATCGGCAACTTTGTTAATTTCCTGATATCAAGTAATTGTTTTCTTTGTCTGGCAGGGTTTGGACAAAATTCACCTCAAAAGCTCTGGGACTGCCGAAGAAGCTGCAATTTAAACACCCGAAAGTAAGTACTACTAGCATGTTCTGCGCATCTCCTAGTGATTCAAGCGCTAGTTTCATCAATACCATTTAGCATGCTTGCTTATCAGTTTGATTGACCTCTACTTCTTGTAAAGTGGTTGTGGCAGGAAGCTGGGAATAATTACTATGGATACTACGTTTGCGAGTCCATCTGCCACACGACCTGTGAGCGGGGCTACTCTAACGAACAATATGAAGTTTGTAAGCAATAATATTCACAATTTTATTTTATTACCATCATTTGTGTTGAGTTTCATTTATTCATATATATGTATTGACCCCCTTCTTCAAATTAGATGTTTCGGATGCGGGATGAACCCCTACCACCAGATCGCATGCGAGCAAGTCAAGAGGAATTGGCGGCATTCTTTCTTGACCACGTGATCGATAAAGACGGAGAATACCATGTGGAACCTGAGTTCATATATAATTAGGGGATTATAAGAGATCTTATATTGTATATATGTAGCCAGTAGCGTTGGATAGGTATACGAAAACTTGTTGTTCGACCAATCTCTCGGAGAAGGATAGGTAGATATCACTTCTCTCTGTATGCATATGTTCATGACGATCTTCTGTTCCTTTATTTGCTTACTAGCTAGCGTGTCGAGTCCTCTCTATACGTATAGTACGTAGCGTCGACCAAGCACGGAGATAAGAGAGGACACTTCTCTCTATTAATTAGGTAGCTAACACAATATATGAAACACCTAAATTAACCCCCCAAAACCCCTAAACCACCCCCTTTAAAAAGAAAACCTCAGCTCCTACCAGCTACTCACGCGTGGACGCCTATTGGTCCCGGTTGGTGCCACCAACCGGGACCAAAGGGCCTCCTGCCTGGGCTCGCCGCACCGGCCACGTGGAGGCCCATCTGTCCCGGTTCGTGTAAGAACCGGGACTAAAGGCCAAGGGCTTTAGTAACGACCCTTTAGTCCCGGTTCAGCAACCGGGACAGATGGGCCTTACGAACTGGGACAAATGGCCCTTTTTCTACTAGTGCCTGCCCGCGAGTAGAGAGCAGTGCACTGCTCTATTTTTTTGGCCGGCTGTGGGAGAGCTTTGTGGTGCTCTAGCTCACCTTCTATTCACATGAGGTGTTCGACGAAATGCCCGAGCCACACTTAAGCTTTCTCCTCTTAAAGCTCCTTGTCCAAGCTCCATTTTCCTCAAGATTTGTGTAGGTTTGGCGGTTTGTCATGTCCCGTCCTCGTCCTCACCGCCGTCGATCGCCCGCGCCGATCTCGTCGGTGGCACCACCGTGGTGAGCCTCTTGTTCTTATCTTCTTTCTAAAACAAAAAAGTTCTTACTTGTATGATTTAGATAGATACTTGTGTAATTTTCTTACTTTTATTATTGTTTGTTATTATATAGTGTGATGGTTTTGGTATCCGCCTCCGTCTGCCCTCGTCCTGTCTACGATTCAGATTTGGTATATATTATCTTTTATAACTATTTGGTTCATTTAGTGTTTATGGCAATTATGCCGACCAACGTGACATAGATGTTTTTATCTAGGAGGTATAACTATTTGGTTAAATTTAGTTGAAGAAGAAAACAATTACCTGAAGAAAAAATTGAAAAGAATTGAGGAGGAGAAGATGAGATTGGAGTTGCATGTTGCGGATGTCGTCGATGATCACAAGAAGATGGATCCAATGCGCTTGAAGATTGGAAAGATTAGAAAATATGCCATTCATACTGAGGCTTGGTATCATTATGCCGTTGGATCAATCGTTACCTTAGTTGCGATTATGATCACATTTGTTGTTGCATTGAAATGTTTTACATAGTTTCCATGTATGGTTTAATTAGATCCTCTAGAGAGCTATATATATGTTATTCAATGAGAACTATATATGTATGAACTTTATGTATTTTTTTAGTAATAACGTTTGATCACTATTGTACTTTGGTTTTAATGCGATAATGAACTTCTATTAATTTGGTCACTTCTGTATTCATGATGTTCTGTAATGGTTTTTGACACACTTAATTATATATAATGCACACAGATGAACCGGCAATGGATGTACGGTAACAGACGCACCTCCGAGTACATTAACGGTGTGCATAATTTTCTCCAAGTGGCTGAGGCAAACAAGAAGAATGGTTTTATGTGTTGTCCATGCCCTATATGTGGGAATACGAAGTCTTACTCTGACCGGAAAAATCCTTCACACCCACCTGCTTTATAAGGGTTTCATGCCACACTATAATGTTTGGACCAAGCACGGAGAAAGAGGGGTTATGATGGAAGACAACAAAGAAGAAGAGGATGATGACAGCTATGTGCCCCCTGAATACGGTGATGCTGCAACGGGGGAAGCTGAAGATCAAGAGGAACCAGATGATGTGCCCGATGATGATCTTCGCCGGGTAATTGTTGATGCAAAGAGACAATGCGAAAGTGAAAAGGAGAAGTTGAAGTTCGGTTGCATGTCAGAGGATCACAAAAAAGGGTTGCACCCAAATTGCGAAGACGGCAACACAAAGCTCGGCACCACACTGGAATTGCTGCAGTGGAAGGCAGACAATGGTGTATCTGACAACGGATTTGAGAAGCTACTGAAAATATTGAAGAAGAAGCTTCCAAAGGATAATGAATTGCCCGACAGTACATACGGAGCAAAGAAGGTTCTATGCCCTCTAGGATTGGAGGTGCAGAAGATACATGCATGCCCTAATGACTGCATCCTCTACAATGGTGCATACGAGGATTTGAACACATGCCCGGTATGCGGTGCATTGCGGTATAAGATAAGACGAGATTACCCTGGTGATGTTGAGGGCGAGCGGCCCAGGAAGAGGGTTCCTGCCAAGGTGATGTGGTATGCTCCTGTAGTACCACGGTTGAAACGTCTGTTCAGAAACAAAGAGCATGCCAAGTTGATGTGATGGCGCAAAGAGGACCGTAAGAAAGACGGGAAGTTGAGAGCACCTGCTGACAGGTTGCAGTGAAGAAAAATCGTGAGAAAGTGGGGGGACTTTGCAGGTGACGCAAGGAACGTATGGTTTGGTTTAAGCGCGGATGGCATTAATCCTTTTGGGGAGCAGAGCAGCAATCATATCACATGGCCCGTGACTCTATGTATCTATAACCTTCCTCCTTGGCTGTGCATGAAGCGGAAGTTCATTATGATGTCAGTTCTCATCCAAGGCCCTAAGCAACCCGGCAATGACATTGATGTGTACCTAAGGCCATTAGTTGAAGAACTTTTACAGCTGTGGAATGGAAAAGGTGTACGTGTGTGGGATGAGCAAGAACAGCAGGAATTTGACCTACATGCGCTGCTGTTTGTAACCATGAATGATTGGTCTGCTCTCAGTAACCTTTCAGGACAGACAAACAAGGGATACCACGCATGCACGAACTGTTTAGATGACACCGACAGTATATATCTGGACAAATGCAGGAAGAATGTGTACCTGGGGCATCGTCGATTTCTTCCGACCAACCATCAATGTCGAAAGAAAGGCAAGCATTTCAAAGGCGAGGTAGATCACTGGAAGAAGTCCGGCGTCCGTATTGGTGATCACATACTTGCTCTGGTCAATGATTTACAAGTAATTTTGGAAAGGGTCCCGGCGGACTATCTGTTTCCAATGACGCTGAGGGACGCGCACCCATGTGGAAGAAGAAATCTATATTTTGGAACCTACCCTACTGGAATGACCTAGAGGTCCGCTCTGCAATCGACGTGATGCACGTGACGAAGAATCTTTGCGTGAACCTGCTAGGCTTCTTGGGCGTGTATGGGAAGACAAAAGATACACCGGAGGCACGGGAGGACCAGCAACGTGTGCACGAAAAAGACGGCATGCCTCCAAAGCAGTATGGTGGTCCTGCCAGCTACGCTCTTACCAAAGAAGAGAAGGAAATCTTCTTTGAATGCCTGCTCAGTATGAAGGTCCCGTATGGCTTCTCGTCGAATATAAAGGGAATAATAAATATGGAATAGAAAAAGTACCAGAACCTAAAGTCTCATGACTGCCACGTGATTATGACACAACTGCTTCTAGTTGCATTGAGGGGGCTTCTACCGGAAAATGTTCAATTAGCCATTGTGAAGCTATGTGCATTCCTCAATGCAATCTCTCAAAAGGTGATCGATCCAGAAATCCTACCAAGGTTAAGGAGTGATCTGGCGCAATGTCTTGTCAGTTTCGAGCTGGTGTTCCCACCATCCTTCTTCAATATCATGACGCACGTCCTAGTTCATCTAGTCGACGAGATTTTCGTTCCGGGCCCTGTATTTCTACACAATATGTTCCCCTTTGAGGGGTTCATGGGAGTCTTAAAGAAATATGTTAGTAACCGCGCTAGGCCAGAAGGAAGCATCTCCGTGGGCCATCAAACAGAGGATGTCATTGGGTTTTGTGTTGACTTCATTCCTGACCTTAAGAAGATTGGTCTCCCTCTATCGCGGTATGAGGGAAGACTGACTGGAAAATACATGCTAGGAGAGGACTCAATAATATGTAGGGACGGGCATTCTTGGTCTCAAGCACACTACACAGTTCTATAGAATTCTACCTTGGTGACCCCGTATGTGAATGAACACAAGAATATTCTGCGCTCCAAACACCCGGAGCAGTGTGATGACTGGATTACATGTGAACATATCAGGACTTTCGACAGTTGGTCGCAAACACATCTCATGGGTAACAACACTGTTTCTGATGAGCTGTACTCATTGGCCAGGGGACCATCTTCGACTATATTGACTTACAAAGGGTATGTCACATCACTCCTCATTTATGCGATGTGCACTCTCCACTTTCCACCTAAGCTTATTGAAATGCTTGATAAAATCAGAAGAAGATGCTTGTGGATCAAGAAAACAAAGCAAGGTGGCAAATGTAACTCTCTTGTTGCCTGGGATATGGTGTGTAAACCTAAAAGCAAAGGCGGCCTTGGAGTCCTCAACTTACGTATGCAGAATGAAGCTTTGCTCCTCAAATTTTTACACAAATTCTACAATAAGATGGACATCCCCTGGGTTCACTTAACTTGGAACTCATATTACACGGAGAAGATTCCTCATGCTACTGACCCAGTTGGATCCTTTTGGTGGCGGGATATCCTCAAACTCTCCCCCAAGTTTAGGGGAGTCTCAAGCATTAACATTGTTTGTGGCACCACCACTTTATTTTGGAAAGATCTCTGGGCTGATCAGATCCTGCATGACTCACACCCACGTGCTTTCTCTCATTCTTTGAACGAAGACGTATCGGTCAGGGACTTCTTGGGGATCACGTCTCTGCATGAAGCGTTCCACCTCCCGTTGTCGCCTCAAGCGCATGATGAGATCAGACAATTACACGCGGTTGCCGCTGAGCTGCAACCATCAACGGCAACCTCAGATGTGTGGCACTACGTGTGGGGCAAAACAAACTTCAAGTCAACGGATTATTACCGTTTCTACTTCAAAGATCTCCATTCCCACTAAGTCTTCGGCTGGATCTGGAAATCAAAATGCACGATGAAACTTAAGGTGTTTGCTTGGCTGTTGTTCGACGATCGACTTAACACGCGCATTATGCTGAAAAGAAGGCATTACAACATTAGGGATGACCATAACTGCTTGCTCTGTGATCATAGCATCGAAGAAACTGTTGAGCATATGATTTTCACCTGCGTTTTCAGCAGGCAATGTTGGATTAAACTGGGCATCACCTGGGATCCATTCCCTGGCAGACTACAAGCTATCCAAGACCAGAGGAATAACCACCCGTCACCTCTATTCCTAGAAAAATTCATTGTGGCGGCCTGGAGCATCTGGAAGGAGAGGAATAATCACCATTTCCGAGCTATACCACCCTCACTCCAGTCTTGGCTTGGGAGATTTAAGAGAGACTTTGGGCTTCTACAGCACCGGGTTAAAGAGGCACATAAGCCTTTAGTTCTTAATTTTGTAAACTCTCTTTCATAGCTCTTTAAAGTAGTTTTCTTCTCTTGCCACAAAGTGGCTGAGACCTGCCCCATGTAAATATCCATTTGTACAGTCACCCATATTTATTAATATATTAACACAGTAGGAGTCTTTCCTACTGTTCACGGTCAAAAAAAAAGATAAATGGGAATACATTTTACACGATCGCGCAAGATCAAAAGAGCACCAACCAAAACAGTGGTGTCCGCTTTGATGTAGAAACCAAGAGGGGAAAGGACACATATTATGGTTACATAGTGGAGATATGGGAACTTGACTATGGACATGATTTTAGGCTCCCTTTGTTTCAGTGCAAATGGGTCAATCTGTCAGGAGGAGGGGTACAGGTAGACCCACAGTACAGAATGATAACAATGGATCTGAACAATCTTGGGTACACAGACGAACCATTCGTCCTAGCCAATGATGTGGCGCAGGTTTTCTATGTGAAGGACATGTCTACCAAACCGAGAAAAACAAAAGATAAGGAAGCGAATACATCATACGATGACCTAAAGCGCCACATAGTTCTTTCATGAAAAAGAGACATCGACATGTCTGTTTATGAAAAGTTTCATGAAATTCCTCCCTTCAAAGACAAGGCTGAGCCAAGCACCCTGTTAAACGATGAAGATTATCCATGGTTACGGCGCAATAAGCAAAGGACACAAGCGAAGAAAAAGTGAAGACTTTCTCTCCACAACTATTATGATGATGCCTTTGATCTAGAATATCACGACAGTTACATGTGAAGAAATGTAAGTAACATATGAGTTTTTGTATGAAACCCTGATACTTCAAAAGAGATTGTCCGTTTTGTACACGAAGTGCATCCAGTTTTTGTCGTAACCCTCTCAACTTTTTATAACATGCTATGTAGGTGAAATGATGATACCATGCCAACTTTCAACCTTTTCAGAGTTCATTTGTAGTGCTTTTCAATTTCAGGGTCATTTAGCTCAAAAAACAATAAATGCATGAAAAATACCAAATTAAGTCAGAAAGGGTTGAAAATTGATGATGTGGCTTTGAATGGTGCATTTTGAACACACAAAAAGTCTGGAGTTCAAATAAGTTCAAAAAATGAAATCCCTTTGTAACAGATGAGTTTTCATCCGAAATCATGATACTTCGAAAGAGATTGTACGTTTTGTACACGAAGTGCAACCAGTTTTTGCCGTAACCCTCACAACTTTTTATAACATGCTATGTGGGTGAAATGATGATACCATGCCAAATTTCAACCTTTTCGGAGTTCATTTGTAGTGTTTTTCAATTTCAGGGTCATTTAGCTCAAGAAAAAATAGTAAATGCATGAAAAATACCAACTGAAGTCAGAAAGGGTTGAAAATAGATGATGTGGCTTTGAATGGTGCATTTTGAACACACAAAAAGTCTGGAGTTCAAATAAGTTCAAAAAAATAAAATCCCTTTGTAACAGATGAGTTTTCGTCCGAAACCTTGATACTTCGAAAGAGATTGTCCGTTTTTTTACAGGAAGTGCATCCAGCTTTTGCCGCAACACTCTCAACTTTTTAGCACATGCTATGTGGGTGAAATGATGATACCATGCCAACTTTCAACCTTTTCAGAGTTCATTTGTAGTGCTTTTCAATTTCAGGGTGATTTAGCTCAAAAATCAGTAAATGCATGAAAATACCAAATGAAGTCAGAAAGGGTTGAATATTGATGATGTGGCTTTGAATGGTGCATTTTGAACACACAAAACGTCTGGAGTTAAAATAAGTTCAAAAAATGAAATCCCTTTATAACACATAAGTTTTCATCCGAAACCCTAATACTTCGAAAAAGATTGTCCATTTTGTACACGAAGTGCATCTAATTTTTGCCGTAACCCTCTCTAATTTTTTGCACATGCTATGTGGGTGAAATGATGATACCATGCCAACTTTCAACCTTTTCAGAGTGCATTTGTAGTGCTTTTCAATTTCAGGGTCATTTAGCTCAAAGAATGAACTAATAGCAAAAAGAATGAACTAGAAAACTTTTATGAAACTCTAATAGCAAAAATAATGAACTGAAAATAATCAATTAATATATTCTGTTATGATCAACTAAAAAAATTATAATATTCTTGAATAGCAAAAAGAATCAACTAGAAAGCTTTTATAAACCTCTAATAGCGAAAGGAATCAACTAAAAATATTTTTATAAACCTCTAGTATTTTTGAAACTTAAATTATATAAAATTTATGCAACTAAAAAATTATCAAAGTATTTTTTGTTCAAAACATTAATAGCAAAAAGAATTTTCATTAAGAATTTTTTGTTAGAAACTTTAATAGCAAACTAAAATAACAAAATCTGTTTTTGATTAAACAGACATTTAAAATAACCCAAAAAATAACCAAATTGAATATAAGGATAAAACACAGTAATATTAAATATTTGGAAAAAGAATCACTCAAAAATCTATATTTATAGTAAAGTTATTCACAAACTAGTGATTCAGACAAATTTAAAAGAATTCATATTTAAACTATTCAAATTTCAAAACTAATGGCACTAACAGAAAGATTATAATTTTTGTGACCTAAAAGCAAAAAGAATCACTGAAAAACTGTAAGTATTTAGCTGTAAGTAGAAACAAAAGAAAAAAAAAGCAAAAAATAAAACAAAAATACAGAAAAAAGCCGCCTACTGGGCCACCATGGCCTGAATACGACTAGAAACCCAGCTAGTTGGGCCAGGATTCAGGCCCGCAGCAAGCCCAGTAGGCCCATAGGCATAGCAATGTGAGATTAGGCCCGTAGGCCTGCATTTCAGAGGAGTTCTAAAGAGATAGCGCAGCCGCGCTTATAAACAAGTGCCGAAGCCTCTCAGCTAGCGAGGTGGGACTAAACATCCAACCGCACCGCGGCTGTGCCAGGCACAGGCCATTGGTCCCGGTTGATGCCACGAACCGGGACCAATGGCATTGGTCCCGGTTCGTGGCACCAACCGGGACCAAGGCCCCCCTTTGGTCCCGGTTCGTGCCACCAACCGGACCAAAGGGCAGGAAGCAAAGACCTTTGGTCCCGGTTGGTGGCACGAACCGGGACCAAAGGTGGGCATTGGTCCCGGTTGGTGCCACGAACCGAGACCAAAGGATTTGCTATATAAGTCAGGACTTAGCAAATTTCAACCCACCCGCCATTCTTCTCTCGACGACGCCGCTGCGCCCCTGCTGCTGCTGCCCTCCTCGCCGTCGTCGCCGTCACCGACCTGCCCCGACGCCGTCCCCGGGGTCGCCATTGCCACGATCGATGCCGTCGCGCGCTCCTGCCCTGATCGACGCCGTCGCCGCGCCCCTGCCCCGCCGCCGAGCCCCTGCCCCGGCACGCCCTCGCCGCGGCCGCCGTCGTTGTCGCCAACGACGTTGCCCCGCCCCGAGCCCCTGCCCCGGCCCGCCACCGCCTCCATCGGCGCCCTCGCCCCCCCCCCATCGCCGTCGCCATCGCCAGCCGCCCCCGCTGTGAGCCGCCGCGCCGCCCCGGCTCATTGCCATTTTTTCAGATTTCATAGCAATTTTTTTCATATATGTATTTTTTGTTCATACATGTTTATATGGATGGATGTATATATATATATATATATATGATGTCCATAGAATTTTTTTTGTTCATAGAATATGTTTTTTGTTCAATGTTTGAATTTTGACATATGCAACATTTGATCATATGTCAAAGTTTGATCATATGTAGAAGTTTGAATTTTGACATATGCAACATTTGATCATATGTCAAAGTTTGAATTTTGACATATGCAACATTTGATCATATATCAAAGTTTGATCATATGTCAAAGTTTGAATTTTGACATATGCAACATTTGATCATATGTCAAAGTTTGAATTTTGACATATGCAACATTTAATACGGAATTTATCAAGAATGCCCCCATTAATAAGAGATTTATCAAAAATGCCCCCATTATGGATGTGCATAATTAAGTTGATCCATATTTTTCCTGATCTCATCTACGCTTCTATATGTGCACGTTCTCTTGTGTCAAAGTATTGAAAAAATCCATGGTTTCATCATTAGCCGGAAGTAACAGGAGCATGATGGTATGAAGCTCTCCAAAGTTATTATGGAACGGAGTCCAGCTAGGATAATTCGCTTTTGGGTACGAAGTTCAACAAAGGCCTTCCAAACAGCGATATTTGGAAGGCCTTTGGTGAACTTCGTACCAAAAAGCAAATTATCTTATCCGGGACTTCGTTCCAAAAGAACTTTGGAGAGCTTCGTACCATCATGCGCCTGTTACTTCTGGCTAATGATGAAGCCATGGTTCTCTTGAATCCTTTGACACTAGACAACGTGACATATAGAAGGGTAGATGAGATCATGAAAAATATGGACCATTTTCTGCACATCCAGAATGGCGTTATTTTGTTAAATCCCTTAAAGGTTAAGAGAATCCCTTGTTTGACATTCATGAGAGAGGCGGTCCGGACGTCAGATATTCATGAGACTTATAGAAGCATTGTCGAGGCCACCCAAACCATAGAAGCGTCGAGGCCACTAATGTGATTCCTTGTTGTGATTAGCTAGCTAGGTCTATGTTCGCCACTAATATATCGATCTCTCATGTTTGTATATTAATTGCCATGTTGTAATATTTGCAGAAACTATGGAAAGAGACTTAGAACAAGAACAGTTGTTGGGGGATATAATCCTCGCCGAAGGTGATCCCTTGTCGTTTCTCAACGACACCGATGGTCTGGAAGGAGAGGATGACAGCTCCGGTGATCCAACAATGGAGGAGGAATGACATGATCATGATGGCTCCGGTGACCGAATGGCGGAGGAAGAAGGGACCATGATGACGGCTCCGGTGACCGAATGGAGGAGGGAGCTGTTGCAAAGTCCGGCGAGGTATATATATTAATTAAGCCTATGCTGACTAATTGATGCATTAATTGTTTTGGTATGTACATATATTAACGCTTCTTTCTTATTTTATAGCCCTCCGGATCAAGCCGAACTTCGGTAACGAGATGAGGCCTGAAGGAAAGGTTGCGCCAGGATGAAAGGTTCACGATCACAGCACTCGCGGACGATGGCCTACCGACTGAACCCAAGCGGACCAAGGACGCATTTGTTGCTTAGTGCGGAGCTATTGTTAGGGACACCATCCCGATCAGCATCCAGCAATGGAATAAGCCTAAGGACGATGACCTTGAAGTTTCTTATGTCAACGATAGACAGAAAGCTGATCTTTGGACCTTGCTGAAGGCAAATTTCACCCTACCGCCAGAGGAGGATCCGAATAACCCAGTTATAGAGCCAAAGGTCAAGGCGTGTGCTCTTAAGAAGATGGCATATCTATTCAGGAGGTGGAAGAAAGAGTTGAACACAAAGTTTGTCGACAAAAAGAAGACTCCAGAATTCACTGGCCGATATGAGAAGATAAGAGATCACTGGCCCGCATTTGTGGCCTACAATACATTAGAGAAGGGTCAGAAAATGTCAAAGACAACAAGAAAAATGCTGCAAAGAAGCAGTTTCACCATCACACGGGGTCAGGTGGCTACCTCAAAGCCCGGCCGTTGTGGGAGAAGGCTGAGAATGGCCTGCTTGCTAAAGGGGTCGAACCAGTGACATTGAACTAGCCAGACCGTTCAAGGACTTGGTTCTTCGGGGTTGGGGGAACTTTGGACCCTGAAACAGGGGAGTGCCGTTGGACGGACGAGCAACTTGCAATACCCGTCAAGAAACTTCAGAAGTACATCACCGCAGCGTAGGAAGGGACGTTCATTCCCGACAGAGAGAAGGACGAGCTGACTGACGCCCTCGGGAATCCTGAGCACCCTAGACGAACACCAGGCACACCAGGCTCCGTTCCGTGGGTGGTTGGGTTTCCCGGTGCAGGCGGTTACAGAAGCATGGAGGGGAAGGGGAAAGTGGACCTGAGCGAAATGCAGAAGCTCAGTTCAAGACTACTAAAGCTAGAGGAACTTGAGAGCCAGCGAGCTGCCGGTCAACCATCTCAGCGGCACGAAGCTACCCCAGAAGCTACCCCGCCATCTCAGCGGAGAAGCAGCATGGCTTCCACGGAGCTCATTCAGCCTGACTTCACAGGTCCTAGCTACCTCGTGGATACTATCACGGAGGCGCAACATTGCCAGCTTATGACGAAATGGCAGAACCTCACTTTGAAGGCGACTGTCGGCTCTGTTGCACCTCCTCAACCTGACGGAACTTTTCACTGCCTTCCGATTCCACATGGCTATGCTGTTGTGATGGTGGATGAAGTAATGGAGGGATTTGAGGAGGTCGAGCTTGACCACCCTACAGGTGAAGGGGAGAATCAGCTGGTTCATGCTCTGAGGACTACATGTCTATGGTGGAAGGAGTACATCAAGCTTCCAAACTGGATGCCTCCGCCTCCTCCTCCTCCTCTGGCGAGTCAGGGCACTCCGCCGCCTCCTCCTCCTCCTCCTCCTCTGGCGAGTGATCAGGGCACTCCGCCTCCTTCTCCGGCTCCTCCGGCGCATGAGGGCACTCCGCCTCCTCCTTCGCCTCCTCCGGCGCGTCAGAGCAGTCCGCCTCCTCCCCCGCCTGGTCAGCAACGGTGGAAGACAGACGCCGCTACTCCGGGTCCTCCGACGCGTCGGAGCACTCCACCTCCTTCTCCCCCTCGTAAGCAACGACGGAAGAGAGACGCCGCCGCTCTGGCGGCTAGCAGTACAAGCAGAGGCGGGAGGCAATTCAGACACGGTCCATCTCTCAAGGCTCTGGAAAAGTTACTATATGAGATGACCGAGAAGGAAAACGAGGAGATCTATCGTGCCCAAGTGAGGGACTTTTTTGCAAAGAAACCTCGACCTCCGAAGGAGAAGCCAGATCCGGTGAAAGTGAAGCGCACTATCGATGCCCTGAAGCGACGACCACCACCTCCGCCGGATTCCAACTATGTCCGTTGTATTAAAACGACATATCGAGATGCGCGGGACTCGGGAACAACTTCCAGTGATGCAAGGTTAGCGGAACAAAGACGTGGGAAAAAATTCCCCAGCTCGGCAAACAGGCGAACCAATCTTGCCCCCCGCTCATGGTGTCTAGCGATATCATCGTTAATCATCCGGGGATGGTGCCCGGTACCAATCCTGCTGATTACCTGAGCGATGATGTAGAGTTTGAAACAATGGAGGTGAACGAATTCAGATACCAGTACGGGAAGCCTCTCGTCAAACCTGATCATCCTCCTCTAACAACGATGATGCAAAGATTCCATGAATGGTACATGGAAACCTGCAGCATGTCTGGGAAGGATACTTTGACGCTGAGAATTAAAGAGAAGCACGACCTCGTTGGAATGGATCAGTTGTCTGTTGAATTTGATGAGTTATTCCAGTTATACAATCAAAAGGCCCTCGACAAAACACTCGTGACTTTCTACTGTCTGTAAGAACTACTTCTGTAATTAAGTCTCTATATATAGCTCCTCTCTTTCATTGCATGTATATATAATTATCCTCACTATATTATGCAGATTGAAGATCGTCGAATGCAGAAAAGCACAAATCTATGACATTGGGTTCATTAACCCAAATATCATACATGAATGGACGGTTAAACACAATGTCACAGAAACCGAGGACAACTTGCTACAATCGTTGCTTAAAAATCAAAACAAAGAGAAAATACTATTTCCTTACAACTTCAAGTGAGTGTTACTGTCTTGTGCATATTCGATTTCCCTTATTACTCGAGGCTACATAATGTAATTGATGAGCTATGCATGCGTGCGCAGGTTCCACTTTATTCTGCTAGAGATTAAGCTTGAGCGGGGATTTGTAACCGTCTTAGACTCGAGACGAAAAGATCCCTAGGACTATGCGGACATGACTGAAATGCTCCAGAAGTAAGTTCAATCGATCATTATCGCATCATATCGGCAACTTTGTTCATTTCCTGATATCAAGTAATTATTTTCTTTGTCTAGCAGAGTTTGGAAAGAGTTCACCGCAATTGTTCCAGCACTACCGAGAGAGCTGCGATTTACACACCCGAAAGTAAGTACTACTAGCTAGTTCCGCGCATCTCCCATTGATTCTAGTTTCATCAATACCATTTATCATACTTGATTATCAGTTTGATTGAACTCTATTTCTCGTAAAGTGCTTGTGGCAGGAAGCCGGGAATGATTTTTGTGGATACTACATTTGCGAGTTCATCTACAATGCGACGACCTCTAAGCGGGGCTACTCTGAAAAACAATATGAAATGCGTAAGCAATAATATTCACAATTTTATTTTATTACCATCATTTGTGTTGAGTTTCATTCATATATATGTATTGACCCCCTTCTTCAAATTAGATGTGGCAGATGCGGGATGAACTCCTACCACATGATCGCATACGAGCAATTCAAGAGGAATTGGCGGGATTCTTTCTTGACCACGTCATACATAAAGCCGGAGAATACCATGTGGAATTTGACATTAGATGTTAGGGATTATAAGAGATCTTATATTATATATATGTAGCTAGTAGCGTCGGATAGATATACGAAAACTTGTTGTTCGACCAATCTCTTGGAGAAAGAGAGGTCGATCACTTCTCTCTGTATATGTTCATGACGATCTTGTGTACTTAATGGTTCCTTCTTTTGCTTACTAGCTAGCGTGTCGAGTTCTCTCTATACGTATAGTAGCTAGCGTCGACCAAGCACGGAGAAAGAGAGGACACTTCTCTCTATTAGCTAGCTAACACAATATGAAACCCGTAAATTAACCCTCCAAAACCCCGTACCCCCCCTCCCCTTCGAAAAAACCCTAGCTCCTGCCAGATGCTGACGCGTGGATGCCTTTTGGTCCCGGTTGATGTTACCAACCGGGACTAAAGGTTCTTCTGCCTGGTCTCCCCGCAGCGGCCACGTGGAACCCCTTCTGTCCCGGTTCGTAAGCGAACCGGGACTAAAGGTTTTGGGCTTTAGTCCCGACCCTTTAGTCCCGGTTCCAGAGGCCCATTTTCTACTAGTGTGAAGAGGGAACTAGGACAAATGAGCCGTTTTCTACTAGTGTGAAGAGGGAGTCGCAACAGGACGGGGTTGGATGGCATGAAGGCATGGTCCTTCCATCACAGCCACTACAGGGCCACCGTGGCGTGGTATGTACGTACAACGCCGTTTTCATTTCATATCCATACACAAGCTGGTGTTGGACAGCTAGTACAGTACAAAGAGCGAGTGATTAATTGTAGACCTGCACACACACGTACCACATCCTGGAGTACCAATACTATGGAGAGAACACATATGCACACATTAAATTCACCATTTACATATAGATATAGACATAACCTTTCCGGGATTTAATATGTCACCGGGAAAATATCTATGTCACCGACACTAGCTAGCTAGAATTGCAGCATGCACAATTTAGTAAAATGGTGTTTGGTTTTATAAGTTTATAAATAGGGTTTTCGGTGGACCTGTGGGGTGAGGTGAATTGATGTCGATGATTGGTTGCTTCCATAACTAGCCGCTAGGACGACTTTGAAAAGTAAGCGATCCAAGAGAAAATGTGTGAGCAATTATTATTTAGAAATAGACGACAACTACATCTGGAAGGCTTACAATAATCCACCCCCCCCCCCCCCCCAATCACGTAAAAATTCTGTTAACTCCTTCGTAGGTGTAGCATTGCTCCATCTGGATGTAGCACGAACATTAATTATTTGTTGAAATTTCTAGAGCAAGTACTTATTTATATATGTAATCACGTGAATTTCCCATGATCACACATTTTCAGTGGAATGACAATCGACGCGCTCGGCATCTTTCAGCCTCTCCCATTGCCTATTGCCCCTTGTATTATACATTTGTATAGGGTCTAAGGTATAGCGAACCGAAGCATCTAGGGTCGTGGCCTGCACAATTACTCTAGTGGATATATGTCGCGCTTAGAAGTTACTACCGATGAGCCAAGGCTTGTCTCGGATTCGATATCTATTCGTAGCGGGCCACTTTAGCAAACCCATCTTGGATAGATGCCTTGCGAGGCACTTTCCACACCACGCTAGACTCAGAATTGTGAACTTCTGTGACAAAGTCTCGTCACCGGCAAATAAGATGTTTTACAAACAGAATGCTAAATGACATGATATATATATCATAAGAATTAGTAGGTAAACGCATCAATTTAATTTCTATTCATTCAACACTGGACATAACTCATCAAACATAGAAGTAGCAACTAAAACAATATTGACTTTACTTATTGAAGATAAGCAAACAGCAACAAAAAGAACATAGCTAGAAAATAGCAACACAACAACTTAATTCATTGGGTCTACTAAGAAAAATGTTTATTTAGCAAGTTTAATCATTAAACTTATTTGGCAAGATTAATCTGACCAAATAGCAACAAAAAGCCTAGCAAGTTTATCCATAACAAGTTTACTTAGTAAGTTTAATTAGCAAATTGGCGAGGTAGCGAGGAGGTGTTGCACGATGTGCTGCATGCCCCTGGTCCCAACCCAATCCAACGCAACCACCAATATCACAAGTCACACAACCCTTCTTTGGTGTTTGGGGTAACATGCAACGCATGGTCCTTCACCATCACCATAACCATCATAGCCCCACCGTGGCCTGGTACCTACAACGCCATTTTCATCTCCATATACTTGCTAGTGTTGGGCACTAGTACAAGAGTGAGTGATTCTACAGATGCATGTAGTTGTACGTATGTGGAGAGTACACATATTTAATTTACTATTTAGATATAGTTATCCGTAGTACTAAAATACCATATACATATAATGTTTCTGGGGGTTTTAGTCACAAAAAAAGCACATTGCCGACACTAGAATTGCGGTGTGTACATACAATTTTAGTAAGATATTGCTCGAGTTTAAGTTTGAAGGTTGTATGCGGACCTGTAGCTATGGGGTAAGGTGCACTGATGTTGATGATTGGTTGCTGGTATAACTACGAAGACTTTGAAGAGTGTAAGCGAGGCTAGAGAAAATATCTGACAAAAATTATTTAGACAATCACATATGGACATAGAAATAGCCAACCACATCTGCAAAAAATATAATCGCGTGGTCCATCACAGCCACTAGAGGCCCACCGTGGCGTGATACGTACGTACAACACCGTTTTCATCTCATCTCCATACACTAGCGAGTGTTGGACAGCTTGTACGGTACAGGAGCGAGTGATTAATTGTATACCTGCACGCACACGGTACCACATCCTCAAACCACCAAATTAGCTCTATATATATATATATATATATATATATATATATATATATATATATATATATATATATATATATATATATATATATATATATATATATATGGGCTAATTTTCCAAAAATAATAGTCACCAAAAAATATGCATTGCCTTTTTTTTTGGAATTCTGGTGAAATTTCGTCACCAGAAAAAATGCATATTGCTGACACTACACAATTGTAGTGCATACAGTTCTAGTAAAATGTTCCACAGTCGGATTGAAGTTTGAAAGCTGTACATATTATGTGGACCTGTGGGGTGAGGTGAATTGATGTCGATGATTGGTTGATGGCATAGCTACGGAGACTTTGAAAAGTAAGCGAAGCTATAGCATGTGCATAGTTTTTTTTTCCGGCTGAAATTGCTTGAGCGTGCATTTTTTCTTCTGGATCTTTAAGCATGTATCGTGGCTTATAACTCCTTCCATATTAATTAAACGCTTGTATCAGAGTTGTGGCATGGCCAACCCAAGACAATGGCACGAGAGGCTATCTCCCGCGCTTAAATGTTATTGCCTGTGGCCTTGAGACTTGCCAAACATATCTTGGATAGATGCATTCCGAGGCGCTTTCTGCATCAAGCATGACTCGGGAATAATGCACTTTTGCACGAGGTCTCTTCGCTGGTACCCAAGATGTTTTACAAACATAATGTTGAAGCGACATGATACATCTTGGATTTTAGGTGTCAATACGTGGTGGGACTCTATAGCAAACATTTCTTTGATAGATGCATTCCGAGGAGCTTTCCGCGTCACGCATGACTCAGGAATAATGCACTTTCGAACGAGGTCTATTCGCCGGCACCCAAGATGTTTTACAAACATAATGTTCAAGCGACATGATACATCTCAGATTATATGTGCCAATATGTTGTGGAACTCTGTAGCAAACATTTCTTGGATAGATGCATTCTGAGGCGCTTTCCGCGTCACGCGTGACTCAGGAATAATGCACTTTCGCACGAGGTCTCTTCACCGGTACCCAAGATGTTTTACAAACATAATGTTCAAGCGACATGATACATCTCGGATTATAGGTGCCACGTGGTAGGACTCTTTAGCAAACATTCCTTGGATAGATGCATTCCAAGGCGCTTTCCGCATCCCGCATGACTCAGGAATAATGCACTTCCGCACGGGGTCTCTTCGCCAACGCCCAATATGTTTTACAAACATAATGTTCAAGTGACATAATACATCTCGGATTATAGGTGCCAATACGTGGTGGGACTCTGTAGCAAACATTTCTTGGATAGATGCATTCTGAGGCGCTTTCCGCATCACGCATGACTCTGGAATAATGCACTTTCGCGACGGGGTCTCTTCGCCGCACCCAAGAGACATGATACATATATCATAATGTTAAAGCGACATGATGCATATATCATACAATTACGAGGTAAATGCGTCAATTTGCTTTTTTTTTATTCAAACTGAACATAACTTATTAAACATGATCTTTTTACTGAAGAACGTACCGGTCTACCGCTAGGAAGCTCATTTAAAAAACTAGGAAATTTCATTATTTGTATTAAAAAACGCGGAAAAAGTAGCGATGTATTTCACGAAAAGGGAGTCACAACGGGCAGGGTGGGTGGCATGAAGGCACCAAGCAGCCTAGTGATTCCCATTTTAAATGGTGTCATACCCTACAACACACACCTGATTTGACAGTGACAAAGGAGAATGAGGCGAAGAGAAGCTAGATCTCGCCTCCTCCGACATTTTTGCCGGGTGGAAGGGGGGCACTAGTGCAGAATCAGGTTTTAGTCCCGATTCGTAGGGACCTTTAGTCCCGGTTCTGCAACCGGCACTAAAGGGTGGGGACTAAAGCACCCCCCCCCCCTCCTTTAGTGTCGGTTCGTCACGACCCGTGACCAAAGGCCCACCACGTGGCACGAGCCCGCGCCGGGGGGCTGTGGGCCTTTGGTCCCAATTGGTTACACTAACCGGGACTAAAAGGTTTAGGGGTTTATGGATTTTTATGGTTTATTTTTACTTTTAATTTTGTGTTTTCCATTTAATTCTTTTTCATTTCAAACATATTTTACGCTACTACATACTGTACACGTTATGCATATATATAAATAGAATTTCTCGTAGAACCGATCATATATATATATATCATCGAATTTCTCGTATGACCATTCACATACACAGATATATACTAGTAGAATGCCCGTGCTTTGCCACGGGATTTTGAAATATTTTGCTGAAATTATATAAACATAGTGCATATTAAATTTCACATGTGGCAAAAAAAATAGCACGGGCACAATTGGATAATGATTAAAATTCACTTCACTTGTAATGTAAATTGATAACAAAAAGGATATTTGATGATGTATACATATAGAGCGATTATTCAACTAAAAATATTGTACAAATTATGGTCTAGTTGATGCGCTTAAAAAATTCTCGCACAATATCAGAAATGTTGTTTTTAGCAACATTTTCACGATATTTGAAGTATAATAAAAGCTTATTCCTCAACTCTTACTCATCCTGCACAAGCAATATATTTAATTAGCACGAATACTTCACTTTTAAGGTCTTAAAATATGTAACACCGTGCAAGGTAGACGAACCAATTCTTTATCGTTCCACTAGAGCATAATATAAAAAACAAAATAGCTAGGCACATCCCTACAATTTTCTAAATTAATATTATCTTTAATATAGTCATCAAAAAATATGTGTATTGTGAAAATGTTATGATAATGAAAAATAAAAATTTACCCATCTATGCTCGTTGGAATAGCATGCGGAAATAAACGTTGCCATCTAGATGTATCGGAATTCCATCCTTTTTATTTATTTTGAGTGTGTCGTTGAATTCCCTCGCAAATCTTTATAATTTAAGTAAAACTCTGGCGTCGGTGATGTATGGATAGGGTCCAGATATATACACGGCATGCATGTTTGTCGATGACGTACAAGATGTATCGGCCGATGAATGCATATGAAAGATAATTCTACAATTGCTAGCTATTAGAAACAATAAACCATGTCAACAATGTACAAAAGACCTTACTTACCATGTTGCACGATGAGATGTACTCGTCTAGTATAGGCAGCTATCAAATGGTGTTGCCAACATGTGAATAGTTTCCTTCACGCAGAACTTTTGATCTCGTGTTAAATCTAACATCGTGGACTGGGTAAGACTAAATGAAGAAATATGATTATGATAACTTACACAAAATAGTAGATCCATTAAGTGTACTGCATTAGACAACATATATAATATATTAAAACAAAAGTAAGACTAACACATCTGTTTTTATTTGCAATTCGAAAAATGGGTACCCTACTTACATATGAATGTATAAACATCCATAAAGTATATTTTATATTAATAAACATGAGGCAAACCAAATTATTTTTCTACCTACCCAATTTTGAGCACACCTACCCAGCCTTATCCTGACCTCAGGCTCTCTCTCACCACACCCACCCATCTCTCTGTCACCCCACGCACCCCTCACTCTCTCAAACCTCTCACTCATTCTCTTCGCCACGGCGCCGCCAATTTGGCCATCCCAGGCCGATTTATGCTGTCAACGGTGTTGCCTTCCCCCTCTAGGCTTCACGGTGACAGGGCTCTTATGTCGTCCACTGACTACTCCGAGCAGTAGGTGCCGACACCGAAAGAGAGTACGGCTAGCCTCCACTCCTACATGCAGGTTCACACAAATATCTATCTTGCAACATGTTAAACGTTTACATATGTTTTCAAAGCTACTACAGTCTGTTAATTTTGTCCTTTATCAAAATTTCCTCACAAACAATTAATTTCTAAGAATAGGCCTTTGATATTATCAGACAATGGGTGAGTTGAATAAACAAGCGAATCATTGATGTCTACTACGCAACCTTCTTCTTGTAGACGTTGTTGGCCCTCCAAGTGCAGAGGTTTGTAGGACAGTAGCAAATTTTCCTCAAGTGGATGACCTAAGGTTTATCAGTCCGTGGGAGGCGTAGGATGAAGATGGTCTCTCTCAAACAACCCTGCAACCAAATAACAAAGAGTCTCTTGTGTCCCCAACACACCCAATACAATGGTAAATTGTATAGGTGCACTAGTTCGGCGAAGAGATGGTGATACAAGTGCAATATGGATGGTAGATATAGGTTTTTGTAATCTGAAAATATAAAAACAGTAAGGTAACTAATGATAAAAGTGAGCGTAAACGGTATTGCAATGCTAGGAAACAAGGCCTAGGGTTCATACTTTCACTAGTGCGAGTTCTCTCAACAATAATAACATAATTGGATCATATAACTATCCCTCAACATGCAACAAAGAGTCACTCCAAAGTCAGTAATAGCGGAGAACAAACGAAGAGATTATGGTAGGGTACGAAACCACCTCAAAGTTATTCTTTCTGATCAATCCATTGGGCTATTCCTATAAGTGTCACAAACAGCCCTAGAGTTCGTAGTAAAATAACACCTTAAGACACACATCAACCAAAACCCTAATGTCACCTAGATACTCCAATGTCACCTCAAGTATCCGTGGGTATGATTATACGATATGCATCACACAATCTCAAATTCATCTATTCAACCAACACATAGAACCTCAAAGAGTGCCCCAAAATTTCTACCGGGGAGTCAAGACGAAAACGTGTGCCAACCCCTAGGCATAGGTTCATGGGCGGAACCCGCAAGTTGATCACCAAAACATACATCAAGTGGATCAATAGAATACCCCATTGTCACCACGAGTATCCCACGCAAGACATACATCAAGTGTTCTCAAATCCTTAAAGACTCAATCCGATAAGATAACTCAAAAGGGGAAACTCAATCCATTACAAGAGAGTAGAGGGGGAGAAACATCATAAGATCCAACTACAATAGCAAAGCTCGCGATACATCAAGATCGTATCACCTCAAGAACACGAGAGGGTGCTACCTCTTGAGCACTGCGTTGGTTTTCCCTTGAAGAGGAAAGGGTGATGGAGCAAAGTAGCGTAAGTATTTCCCTCAGTTTTTGAGAACCAAGGTATCAATCCAGTAGGAGGCTACGCGCGAGTCCCTCGTACCTACACAAAACAAATAAATCCTCGCAACCAACGCGATAAGGGGTTGTCAATCCCTTCACGGTCACTTACGAGAGTGAGATCTGATAGATATGATAGGATAATATTTTTGGTATTTTTATGATAAAGATGCAAAGTAAAATAAAAGCAAAGTAAAAAAGCAAAGGAAATACCTAAGTGTTGGAAGATTAATATGATGACGATAGACCCGAGGGCCATAGGTTTCACCAGTGGCTTCTCTCAAGAGCATAAGTATTTTACGATGGGTGAACGAATTACTGTTGAGCAATTGACAGAATTGAGCATAGTTATGAGAATATCTAGGTATGGTCATGTATATAGGCATCACGTCCGAGACAAGTAGACCGACTCCTACCTGCATCTACTACTATTACTCCACTCATCGACCGCTATCCAGCATGCATCCAGAGTATTCAGTTCATGGAAACAGAGTAACGCCTTAAGCAAGATGACATGATGTAGAGGGATAAATTCATGCAATATGATAAAAAAAACCCATCTTGTTATCCTCGATGGCAACAATACAATACATGCCTTGCTGCACCTACCGTCACTGGGAAAGGACACCGCAAGATTGAACCCAAAGCTAAGCACTTCTCCCATTGCAAGAAAGATCAATCTAGTAGGCCAAACCAAACTGATAATTTGAAGAGACTTGCAAAGATAACCAATCATACATAAAAGAATTCAGAGAAGATTCAAATATTGTTCATAGATAAACTTGATCATAAACCCACAATTCATCGGTCTCAACAAACACACCGCAAAAAGAAGATTACATCGAATAGATCTCCACGAGAGAGGGGGAGAACATTGTATTGAGATCCAAAAAGAGAGAAGAAGCCATCTAGCTAATAACTATGGACCAGAAGGTCTGAGGTAAACTACTCACACTTCATCGGAGAGGCTATGGTGTTGATGTAGAAACCCTCCGTGATGGATGCCCCCTCCGGCGGAGCTCCGGAACAGGCCCCTTGCGGCGTTGGAATTAGGTTTTTGGCTCCGTATCTGATCGTTTGGGGGTACACAGGTATATATAGGTGGAAGAAGTGCGTCGGTGGAGCAACAGGGGGCCCACGAGGGTGGAGGGCGCGCCCTGGGGGGTAGGCGCGCCCCCCTACCTCGTAGCCTCCTGGAAACTTCTCTTACGTAGGGTCCAAGTCTCCTGGATCATGTTCGTTCCAAAAATCACGCTCCCGAAGGTTTCATTCCGTTTGGACTCCGTTTGATATTCTTTTTCTGCGAAACTCTGAAATAGGCAAAAAAACAGCAATTCTGGGCTGGGCCTCTGGTTAATAGGTTAGTCCCAAAAATAATATAAAAGTGGATAATAAAGCCCAAATTGTCCAAAACAGTAGATAATATAGCATGGAGAAATAAAAAATTATAGATACGTTGGAGACGTATCAGAGAGAGAGATCAAACACATAGCTACTGGTACATACCCTCAGCCCCGAGGGTGAACTACTCCCTCCTCGTCATGGAGATCGCCGGGATGATGAAGATGGCCACCAGTGAGGGTTCCCCCCCTCCGGCAGGGTGCCGGAACAGGGTCCCGATTGGTTTTTGGTGGCTACAGAGGCTTGCGGCGGCGGAACTCCCGATCTCTTCTGTTCCCCGGAGGTTTCAGTATTTATAGGATTTTTTGGCGTAGGTTTCACGTCATGGGGGGTCTCCGGGTTGTCCACGAGGCGGGGCCCACGCCCAGGGGAGTTGGGCGCGCCCCCCACCCTCGAGGGCAGCCCGGGACTCTTCTGGCCCAACTCTTTTGCTCCGGGGTCTTCTTTTGGTCCATAAAAAATCGTCAAACATTGGCACGTCAATTGGACTCCGTTTGGTATTCCTTTTCTGTAAAACTCAAAACAAGGAAAAAACAGAAACTGGCACTGGGCTCTAGGTTAATAGGTTAGTCCCAAAAATCATATAAAAGTGCATAGTAAAGCCCATTAAACATCCAAGATGGATAATATAATAGCATGAATACTTCATAAATTATACTAGATACGTTGGAGACGTATCAGCATCCCCAAGCTGAATTCCTGCTCGTCCTCGAGTAGGTAAATGATAAAAGAAATAATTTATGAAGTGTGAATGCTAGCAGGTGCACAAGTTTGAGCAATGATAATTTCAATCACCTTTTCTAGCATCATCATATGTCATAATAGTAGCTCAACTCATAGAACTTTTCATGATTAATATGATGACGATAGACCCGAGGGCCATAGGTTTCACCAGTGGCTTCTCTCAAGAGCATAAGTATTTTACGATGGGTGAACGAATTACTGTTGAGCAATTGACAGAATTGAGCATAGTTATGAGAATATCTAGGTATGGTCATGTATATAGGCATCACGTCCGAGACAAGTAGACCGACTCCTACCTGCATCTACTACTATTACTCCACTCATCGACCGCTATCCAGCATGCATCTAGAGTATTCAGTTCATGGAAACAGAGTAACGCCTTAAGCAAGATGACATGATGTAGAGGGATAAATTCATGCAATATGATAAAAAAAAACCCATCTTGTTATCCTCGATGGCAACAATACAATACGTGCCTTGCTGCACCTACCGTCACTGGGAAAGGACACCGCAAGATTGAACCCAAAGCTAAGCACTTCTCCCATTGCAAGAAAGATCAATCTAGTAGGCCAAACCAAACTGATAATTTGAAGAGACTTGCAAAGATAACCAATCATACATAAAAGAATTCAGAGAAGATTCAAATATTGTTCATAGATAAACTTGATCATAAACCCACAATTCATCGGTCTCAACAAACACACCGCAAAAAGAAGATTACATCGAATAGATCTCCACGAGAGAGGGGGAGAACATTGTATTGAGATCCAAAAAGAGAGAAGAAGCCATCTAGCTAATAACTATGGACCAGAAGGTCTGAGGTAAACTACTCACACTTCATCGGAGAGGCTATGGTGTTGATGTAGAAACCCTCCGTGATGGATGCCCCCTCCGGCGGAGCTCCGGAACAGGCCCCTTGCGGCGTTGGAATTAGGTTTTTGGCTCCGTATCTGATCGTTTGGGGGTACACAGGTATATATAGGAGGAAGAAGTGCGTCGGTGGAGCAACAGGGGGCCCACGAGGGTGGAGGGCGCGCCCTGGGGGGTAGGCGCGCCCCCCTACCTCGTAGCCTCCTGGAAACTTCTCTTACGTAGGGTCCAAGTCTCCTGGATCATGTTCGTTCCAAAAATCACGCTCCCGAAGGTTTCATTCCGTTTGGACTCCGTTTGATATTCTTTTTCTGCGAAACTCTGAAATAGGCAAAAAAACAGCATTCTGGGCTGGGCCTCTGGTTAATAGGTTAGTCCCAAAAATAATATAAAAGTGGATAATAAAGCCCAATATTGTCCAAAACAGTAGATAATATAGCATGGAGAAATAAAAAATTATAGATACGTTGGAGACGTATCAGAGAGAGAGATCAAACACATAGCTACTGGTACATACCCTCAGCCCCGAGGGTGAACTACTCCCTCCTCGTCATGGAGATCGCCGGGATGATGAAGATGGCCACCAGTGAGGGTTCCCCCCTCCGGCAGGGTGCCGGAACAGGGTCCCGATTGGTTTTTGGTGGCTACAGAGGCTTGCGGCGGCGGAACTCCCGATCTCTTCTGTTCCCCGGAGGTTTCAGTATTTATAGGATTTTTTGGCGTAGGTTTCACGTCATGGGGGGTCTCCGGGTTGTCCACGAGGCGGGGCCCACGCCCAGGGGAGTTGGGCGCGCCCCCCACCCTCGAGGGCAGCCCGGGACTCTTCTGGCCCAACTCTTTTGCTCCGGGGTCTTCTTTTGGTCCATAAAAAATCGTCAAACATTGGCACGTCAATTGGACTCCGTTTGGTATTCCTTTTCTGTAAAACTCAAAAACAAGGAAAAAACAGAAACTGGCACTGGGCTCTAGGTTAATAGGTTAGTCCCAAAAATCATATAAAAGTGCATAGTAAAGCCCATTAAACATCCAAGATGGATAATATAATAGCATGAATACTTCATAAATTATACTAGATACGTTGGAGACGTATCAGCATCCCCAAGCTGAATTCCTGCTCGTCCTCGAGTAGGTAAATGATAAAAGAAATAATTTATGAAGTGTGAATGCTAGCAGGTGCACAAGTTTGAGCAATGATAATTTCAATCACCTTTTCTAGCATCATCATATGTCATAATAGTAGCTCAACTCATAGAACTTTTCATGATCAAGTAAGAAACTATTCACATGTTAAAGTATAGATCATAAACTTTATTGAAAACTAACAAACTATGTTCTCAGTCATCAAACAATTGCAATTCATCTTATTTTCAGGAAGGGTCTATGTAAGAGCTTTGTTTTAGCAAATCCCACATACTCAACTATCATATAGTCTTCCATGATTGCTACCACTCAAAGCATATTTTTAGAACAAATAGCATCCATCAAACACAGAGAAAGATAGGGGCTTAATGTTTCGCCTCCCAACTTATTTATCATATAGATAATTGTCAACAATAATAATTCATGATCAAATATATTTGAATGGCCATATATGCTTAGATCTTTCTCCACCACATGATGCTTGCCAACTAAAGAGTAGGTTGGAATGAGAAGGAATACTACTGACTCTTGCATAAAAGTAAAAGATAGGCCCTTCGCAGAGGGAAGCAGGGATTTGGAGAGGTGCCAGAGCTCGAAGCAAAAACAGAGATGAAAATAATTTTGAGAGGTATGCTTTCATTGTCAACATAACGACCAAGAGTTCCCAATATCTTCCATACTAGATACATCATAGGCGGTTCCCATGCAGAAAGGTAGAGATTTTACTCCCCCTCCACCAACAATCACACTCCACGGCTTGTCCGAAACAACGGGTGCCGTCCAACTTTCAACAATCCTGGGGGAGTTTTGTTTAAATTATTTGCGAATTTGTTTTTGATCTTTTGATCATAGGACTGGGCATCCCAGTTACCAGCCATTTTCTCGTGAATGATGAGCGGAGTCCACTCATCGTGAGAATAACCCACCTAGCATGGAAGATACTGCTAGCCCCTAGTCGCTACATGAGCGATTCGGGCATACAAAACAGATTATTATTTGAAGGTTTAGAGTTTGCCACATGCAAGTTTACTTGGAACGGCAGGTAAATACCGCATATAGGTAGATATGGTGGACACTCATGGAGGAAACTTGGTTTAAGGAATTTGGATGCACAAGCAGTATTCCCGCTTAGTACAGATACTTTGGCTAGCAAAGGATTCTAAATAGCAAGCACCACATGTTAGAGGATCCATAACAATATAACTTCTATACAAATATACCCAAGCATAAATCATTATGTTGTCTTCCTTGTCCAACTTCAACTAATTTGCTCAAGTTCGAAAATAATTAATGGGGCTCACAATCATAGAAGATGTCCAAGATAGTATATTTATATGTGAAATCTCTCTTCCTTCAATATTCTTTCATGAATTGTTCAAGTGACCAATACAATGTTTGCTAACCTTCAATAAATTTACCACCTCTACTTCTTATATGTGAAGGCATTACTCCCCATGGGAAAGGCATATGAAACATATATAATTTCAGATTTATGACATTCAAATCATTCAACCATTTACTCATAGGATATAAGTGAAGCACACGAGTAAATGACAAACTACTCCAAAAATATATAAGTGAAGATCAATGAGTAGTTAAATAATTATGTAGCTATGTGAAGACTCTCTCTCATTTAAGAATTTCAGATCTTGATATTTTATTCAAACAGCAAGCAAAGCTAAAGAAAATAAAATGACGGTCCAAGCAAAACACATATCATGTGGTGAATAAAAATATAGCTCCAATTAAAGTTATCGATGAACGAAGACGAAAGAGGGGATGCCTTCCGAGGCATCCCCAAGCTTAGACGCTTCGTTATCCTTGAATATCACCTTGGGGTGCCTTGGGCATCCCCAAGCTTAGGCTCTTGCCACTCCTTATTCCATAGTCCATCGAATCTTTACCCAAAATTTGAAAACTTCACAACACAAAACTTAACAGAAAATCTCATGAGCTCCGTTAGCGAAGGAAAACAAAACACCACTTCAAGGTACTGTATTGAACTCATTCTTTATTTATATTGGTGTTAAATCTACTATATTCCAACTTCTCTATGGTTTATAAACTATTTTACTAGCCATAGATTCATCAAAATAAGCAAACAATACACGAAAAACAGAATTTGTCAAAAACAGAACAGTCTGTAGTAATCTGTAACAAACGCAAACTTCTGGAACTCAAAACATTCTACCAAAATAGGACGACCTAGATAATTTGATTATTGATCTGCTGCAATTGGAATCAGTATTTTATCACGTTCTGGTGATTTTTAACAATTGATTTCGTGAACAGAAAGTTTCTGGAATTTTCAGCAAGATCAAATAATTATCATCCAAGAAGATCCTATAGGTCTTACTTGGCACAAACACTAACTAAAACATAAAACCTCATCTAAACAGAATCTAGATGAATTATTTATTACTAAACAGAACCAAAAAGCAAAGAACTAAAATAAAAATTGGGTTGCCTCCCAACAAGCGCTATCATTTAACGCCCCTAGCTAGGCATGATGATTTCAATGATGCTCACAAAAAGATAAGAATTGAAACATAAAGAGAGCATCATGAAGAATATGACTAGCACATTTAAGTCTAACCCACTTCCTATGCATAGGGATTTTTTGAGAAAACAACTTATGGGAACAATAATCAGCTAGAATAGGAAGGCAAAACAAGCATAACTTCAAACTTTAAGCACATAGAGAGGAAACTTGATATTATTGCAATTACTACAAGCATATATTCCTCCCTCATAATAATTTTCAATAGCATCATGAATGAATTCAACAATATAACCAGCACATAAAGCATTCTTTTCATGATCTACTTGCATAGAAATTTTCCTACTCTCCACGTAAGCAAATTTATTCTCATCAATAGTAGTGGGAGCAAACTCAACAAAATAACTGTCATGTGATTGAGAATTAAGATCAAGATGACAAGTTTCATGGTTATCATTATTCTTTATAGCATACGTGTCATCACAATAATCATCATAAATAGGAGGCATGCTTTCATCATAATAAATTTGCTCATCAAAACTTGGGGGACTAAACATATCATCTTCATCAAACATAGCATCCCCAAGCTTATGGCTTTGCATATCATTAGCATCATGGGTATGCAAAGAATTCATACTAACAACATTGCAATCATGCTCATCATTCAAATATTTTATGCCAAGCATTCTATGTAATTCTTCTTCTAGCACTTGAGCACAATTTTCCTTTCCATCATACTCACGAAAGATATCAAAAAGATGAAGCGTATGAGGCAAACTCAATTCCATTTTTTTGTAGTTTTCTTTTATAGACTAAACTAGTGATAAATCAAGAAACTAAAAGATTCGATTGCAAGATCTAAAGATATACCTTCAAGCACTCACCTCCCCGGCAACGGCGCCAGAAAAGAGCTTAGTTGACGGGGTGTGAGTGTCGCTTACCTAGCCTGCCCGGCAACGGCGCCAGAAAAGAGCTTGATGTCTACTACGCAACCTTCTTCTTGTAGACGTTGTTGGGCCTCCAAGTGCAGAGGTTTGTAGCACAGTAGCAAATTTCCCTCAAGTGGATGACCTAAGGTTTATCAATCCGTGGGAGGCATAGGATGAAGATGGTCTCTCTCAAACAACCCTGCAACCAAATAACAAAGAGTCTCTTCTGTCCCAAACACACCCAATACAATGGTAAATTGTATAGGTGCACTAGTTCGGCAAAGAGAAGGTGATACAAGTGCAATATGGATGGTAGATATAGGTTTTTGTAATCTGAAAATATAAAAACAGCAAGGTAACTAATGATAAAAGTGAGCGTAAACGGTATTGCAATGCTAGGAAACAATGCCTAGGGTTCATACTTTCACTAGTGCAAGTTCTCTCAACAATAATAACATAATTGGATCATATAACTATCCCTCAACATGCAACAAAGAGTCACTCCAAAGTCACTAATAGCGGAGAACAAACGAAGAGATTATGGTAGGGTACGAAACCACCTCAAAGTTATTCTTTCCGATCAATCCATTGGGCTATTCCTATAAGTGTCACAAACAGCCCTAGAGTTCGTAGTAAAATAACACCTTAAGACACACATCAACCAAAACCCTAATGTCACCTAGATACTCCAATGTCACCTCAAGTATCCGTGGGTATGATTATACGATATGCATCACACAATCTCAAATTCATCTATTCAACCAACACATAGAACCTCAAAGAGTGCCCCAAAGTTTCTACCGGAGAGTCAAGACGAAAACGTGTGCCAACCCCTATGCATAGGTTCATGGGCAGAACCCGCAAGTTGATCACCAAAACATACATCAAGTGGATCAATAGGATACCCCATTGTCACCACGAGTATCCCACGCAAGACATACATCAAGTGTTCTCAAATCCTTAAAGACTCAATCCGATAAGATAACTCAAAAGGGGAAACTCAATCCATTACAAGAGAGTAGAGGGGGAGAAACATCATAAGATCCAACTACAATAGCAAAGCTCGCGATACATCAAGATCGTATCACCTCAAGAACACGAGAGAGAGAGAGAGATCAAACACATAGCTACTGGTACATACCCTCAGCACCGAGGGTGAACTACTCCCTCCTCGTCATGGAGATCGCCGGGATGATGAAGATGGCCACCGGTGAGGGTTCCCCCCTCCGGCAGGGTGCCGGAACAGGGTCCCGATTGGTTTTTGGTGGCTACAGAGGCTTGCGGCGGCGGAACTCCTGATCTCTTCTGTTCCCCGGAGGTTTCAGTATTTATAGGATTTTTTGGCGTAGGTCTCACGTCAGGGGGGTCTCCGGGTTGTCCACGAGGCAGGGGCCCACGCCCAGGGGGGTGAGCGCACCCCTCACCCTCGTGGGCAGCCCGGGACTCTTCTAGCCCAACTCTTTTGCTCCGGGGTCTTCTTTTGGTCCATAAAAAATCATCAAAAATTGGCACGTCAATTGGACTCCGTTTGGTATTCCTTTTCTGTAAAACTCAAAAACAAGGAAAAAACAGAAACTGGCACTGGGCTCTAGGTTAATAGGTTAGTCCCAAAAATCATATAAAAGTGCATAGTAGAGCCCATTAAACATCCAAGATGGATAATATAATAGCATGAATACTTCATAAATTATAGATACGTTGGAGATGTATCAATCATCTACGAGCTCTGTCTTCCTCAAATAAAAAAATTGTATAGAATAACTGACATTTCAAGAACAGAATTTTTCCCAGGAAGTGAATTCATGTCAAAGGACTATCAGATAATCAAAGTGTACCTAGGTTTTATACTAAAAAGTACAGTTTAACCCCCCCCCCCCCCCCCGACACACACCAGCACCAGCACCAGCAACACAATTGATCCAACATTGCTAAATTGCTTGAGCATGCATTTTTTTTCCTTCTGGATCTTTAAGCATGTATCGTAGCTTATAGCCCCTTCCATACTAAACGCTTGTATCAGACTTGTGGCATGGCCAATCCAAGACAATGACACGAGAGGCTATCTTCCGCGCTTAGATGTTATTGCCTATGGGCTAGAGACTTGCCAAACATATCTTGGATAGATGCATTCCGAGGCGCTTTTCCGCATCATGCATGACTCGGGAATAATGCACTTTTGCACGAGGTCTCTTCGCGGGCACCCAAGATGTTTTACAAAGATAATGTTGAAGCGACATGATACATCTCGGATTATAGGTGCCAATACGTGGTCGGACTCTGTAGCAAACATTTCTTTGATCTATGCATTCCGAGGTGCTTTCCGCGTCACACATGACTCGGGAATAGTGCACTTCCCGGACGAGGTCTCTTCGCCGGCACCCAAGATGTTTTACAAACATAATGTTCAAGCGACATGATACATCTCAAATTATATGTGCCAATACGCGGTGGGACTCGGTAGCAAACATTTCTTGGATAGATGCAGTCCGGGGCACTTTCCGCGTCACGCATGCTCAGGAATAAATATATAATTTTATTATATATAATGTATATTTAGCTAGTTAAATTGATGGCCTAGAACTACGTGCATGTCCTATGCACCGACATGGAGGAAGTAGCAATTTTATCCATAACAAGTTTACTTATTAAGTTTAATTAGCAAATTTCTTTGGCAGGGTACCGAGGAAATAGTGTGCAACGTGTTGCAAGCCCCCGGTCCCAACCCAAGCCAACCCTCCAATATTACAGGTCACACAACCCTACTTTGGTGTTTGGAGTAACATGCAACGCATGGTCCTTCACCCCCACCATAACCATCACAGCCCCACCGTGGCGTGGTACGTACAAGGCCATTTTCATCTCCGTACACTAGCTAGTGTTGGACAGCTAGTACAAAAGTGAGTGATTATACACCTGCACCGTTGGATGCAGTTGTACGTATGTGAAGAGTACACACATTTAATTCACTATTTAGATATTGATATCCATGGTACTAAAAGACGATATAGATATAGCGTTTCCGTGAGTTTTAGTCACAAAAAATTTGCACATTGTCGGCACTTAATTGCAGTGTGTATGTACAATTTTAGTAAGATGTTACTTGAGTTTAATTTTGAAGGTTTTATGCGGACCTATAGCTGTGAGGTGAGGTGAACTGATGTTGATGATTGTTTGTTCGTATAACTACAAAGACTTTGAAAAGTCAGCGAGGCTAGAGAAAATATCTAACAAACTACTTTTACAATTAAATATGGACATTAAAAAGCCAATCACATCTGGATAATTAATATGTATACTATTGTTGTTATTTTTATTGATATTTCTATAGCATGTATTTTTCTATAACTGCTTAACCGGTGGCAAGACAATTGACACACTCTGTATCTTTAAGATCGCCCTGTGGACCATAGCGCCTTCCATTATATGCTTGTGTCGATCCTGAGGTATAGCGAACCAAGTACCCAGGGCCACTGCCCGTGCAATTACACAAGAAGCTATTTGTCGCGCTTAATAGTTACTACCTATGGGCCAGGGGGATTTGGTTTATATTCGTGGTGGAGACTCTGTAGCAAACCCATCTTGAAAAGATGCCATCCGAGGCGCTTTCTGCATCATGCCTGACTCGGATGTGTACTTCCGCGACGGTGCCTTATCGGCGGCACCCAAGATGTTTTAGAGACATAATGTTAGAGCTACATGATACATTCATCATAAAATTAGTATGTAAACATGTCAATTTTCATTATTATTTATTCAACACTAAACATAACTTATCAAACATCATATTTTTAAGGAAGAGGAATGTACTAGTCTATCGGTTGGACACTCATTTTTTTAAAGAGTGAATTATATTTTCCTTTTTTATTAAAAACACGTGCAAAAACATGGGTAAGTTTTTACATGAAGAGTACGTCACAACAGCAAAAGGGAGGGGGGGGCACAAAGGGATATGGGTCCAACATGCCCCACAAAGCACCTAGTGATTCTTAATTTACGTGATATTGGTTCAACATGCGCTAGATTTTTTCCTCCTCTAACATTTTCTCCGGGTGGTCGGGGGGGGGGGGGGGGGGGCATATTTAAACAAATAAATTAGCAAACCACCATTTTTGTTATTTAATATTAAGACTTACAAAATAGCAAATAACATGTAAAACATATCAACTTCATTTATCAAACAGTAGCAAAAAGGAACACATCAATTTTATCTAGTAAGCTCATAACAAGTTTAATTATCTGATTTATTTAGCAAGAATGTTGGTAGAGGTAGCAACTAGAACAACATCAAGTTTATTAACTAAACATATGCAAATACCAACAATACAATAGCTGACATAAAAATAGCAAATAGCAACACAACAACTTTATTTATCAAGTCTAACATAAACTTTATTTAGCAAGTTATCATTAAACTTATTTTGCCATATTAATCAGATCAAATAGCAAAAAATATAAAGTTTATTTATAAGAAATTTACTTAGTATGTTTAATTAGCTAAGTTAATTAATAAGATTAATACTTGTGAGTAGCAACTAAGAAGCAACAACTTTTTTCAACATTAGTTTCATTAGAAAAATTAGTTCCTTCTCACCTAAGTAAGAAGCCAATCCTACACTATTACAAAAACAAGTATTATAGTTCCCAATCCGACCAGTCTACAAATAACTGATAGCAAAAAACATATTTTTTATCAGTTTGACAAACTGACCTAACTCCAACACATTCCTACACTCCTAGCAAATTCAACCTTTAAAATAGAGAGACCTAGTGTACAATTAAATCAATAAAAGCAATGATCTTCAATAAATTGGATTCTTGGAGCATTTTAGAAGGGAACTGATTTTAATTCTATGGCCTAGTACAACTAGCTACTACACCCTAACCCACCTCATAACTCACTCACTCTTCTCTCTCTCTCTCTCTCTCTCTCTCTCTCTCTTTCTCTCTCTCTCTCTCTCTCATTTAGTACACTCCTTATCTCCTCTGACCCCCTTTTATGATGCCTTCGCTACTCGATTCTTCCCAACTATTGCAGGTCTCGACATCCTCTACTCTTCCATGACATCTCCTTGTCGTTTTGTCATGTGCACACGGTGGTTACCTGTAGGATCAAAAGTATGTCTACAGGGGGGGTGCTTAGACTACTTGACCAAATAAAAGCTTATTATTTCCCCAATTTTAGTTGTAGGCAAGTTTTATCAATTATAGCAAGTCAAGGACACCCTACACATGCAAGTCTAAGAGTTGAGCAGTAGAAAGTAAAGACTTTGAAAATTCCTAGGCTGAGCGCAAAAGTTTCTGTTTTTGCACAGAATCAAGTCAACTATCATCCACACTATCCCAAAGGCCTTACCTGGCACTTTATTGAAACAAAAGCAATAAAACATGATTACTACAGTAGCTTAATCATGTGAACACACAAAAATAGTAGGGGTAAATATTGGGTTGTCTCCCAACAAGCGCTTTTCTTTAATGCCTTTTTAGCTAGGCATGATGATTTCAATGATGCTTTCAAAGAAGTAAAGAATTGAAACTTAACGGCGGCATCATGAAGCATATGACTAGAACATTTAAGTCTAACCCACTTCCTATGCATAGGGATTTTGTGAGCAAACAATTTATGGGAACAAGAATCAACTATCATAGAAAGGCAAAACAAGCATGACTTCAAGATTTTCAACACATAGAGAGGAAACATTATGTTATTGAGATACCTACAAGCATATGTTCCTCTCTCATAATAATTTTCAGTACCATCATGAATGAATTATACAATATAACTATCACACAAATCATTCTTTTCATGATCTACAAGCATAGAAATTTTATTACTCTCCACATAAGCAAATTTATTCTCATCTATAGTAGTAGGAGCAAACTCAACAAAATAACTATCATGGGATATTTGATTGACATAATCAAATTGAAAATTAAAATCATGATGAAAAGTTTCATGGTTATTATTATTCTTTATAGCATACATGCCATCACAATAATCATCATAAATAGCAACTTTGTTATCATAATCAATTGGCACCTCTTCCAAACTAGTGGATTCATCATTAAATAAGTCATGACCTCTCCAAATCCACTTTCATCAATATTGTGAAAAGGTTCAACACCCTCCAAAATAGTGGGCTCATTAACTAGAGTTGACACTCTTCCAAACCCACTTTCATCAATATAATCATCATAAATAGGAGGCATGTTTTCATCATAATAAATTTTCTCATCAAAACTTGGGGGACTAAAAATCGATCACCTAGGGACAAATAACTTTCTTGTGTGACAAAAAAGTATTTACTAAACAACTAACATTTATTATCTTGCAAAGTACTCCTAGTTTTACTCTTGCAAAGTAGTTCTAGCATCACACCTACAAAATAGATTCATGCTTGTTCTAGGTAAAGCAAACGTTAAGTGTGCGTAGAGTTGTATCGGTGGTCGATAGAACTTGAGGGGATATTTGTTCTACCTTTAGCTTCTCGTTGGGTTCGACACTCTTATTTATCGAAAAAGGCTACAAACGATCCCCTATACTTGTGGGTTATCAGCGCTGCCCTTGGCGTTTGGGCGGCTCCTCGCCGGCTTGTCGCCTTCTCTCCTGGGGGTGCCGTCATCATTATTAGCGCCGTCGCCGTTGTCCTCGGGAGTGTCCACCATGTAGACGTTGTAGGAGGAGGTGCTCGTTTATCGTCCGGTGATGGGAGGGGCAGTAGCAGCGTGGGTCATGGCTTCGATATCTTCGTCCATGTCTTCGGCCTCCTCAGAGGCGTAGTACAGCATGTCGGTTAAATCTTCGACAGTGGCTACTAAGTGGGTGCTGGGTGGGATGTAAAATTCTCTGTGGCCCGCCTCAAGACCCTGCTGAGCGTAGGTCGAGGATGGGTCGTCCGCGATGGTCAACATCTGGATCTGATCTGGCTCCTCGTTCAACCGGCGTGACTGGCCGGGTTGGTAGATGAGATTTCTTCGGGGTCGACCTCCGGCATGACGGTGGGGTGAAGGGTGAGTCCGGCCAAGGCTGACTCCCAGTCTTCGAACACCGGTGCTGCATCAAGGCTCAAAGCCAGATCTGAGGTAAGGAAGGTGAGTCCGGCCAGGGAGGACTCCCAGTCTTCGGACGCAGTGGTCACATCTAGGCTTGAAGCCAGGTGCGAGGTAAGTGTCGATCCAGCGATCAGATCATGAAGAGATCCCAGAGTCGAAGCTTCGGGGCCTTCGGGCGCCTCAGACAAGGCTGAGAAGCCGGTGAAGATCAGATCGCCCCTAGTGTCAGCGACGTATTCTAAGTTACCGAACCTGATCTGGTGCTTGGGGGCGAAACTGGCAACCTGGTCAAGGTGACTGGTCGGATTGGCGTGCAGAACGATGCCGCCGAACGCGAAAAGCTGGCCTGGGACGAAGATGTCCCCGGTACGGATGTTATCTCCAATGGTAAGGCGAGCCATCGATCCTCTAGCGATCCGACAGCGAAACGCTCAATGAAAACACCAATGTCGTTGTCAAAACCGGCGTATCTCGGGTAGGGGGTCCCGAGCTATGGATCTTGGATCAATGGGGAACAAGGGACGAAGGGGACGATGTTTACCCAGGTTCGGGCCCTCTCTAAGAGGTAAAACCCTACGTCATGCTTGATTATATTCAAGTGTATAGGATGATTACAGAGTCGATCTACCACGAGATCAGATGAACTAAACCCTAGGTGAGTAGGATGATGGTTGTTGTTCTAGCCCTACGGACTAAAACCCTCTGGTTTATATAGACATCAGGGGTATTAGGGTTACACACAGTCGGTTACAATGAGGGAATAAACATGCCGAATATTCTATCTTGACTTGGAGGACACACCAAGACTTCGAGGGTTTCCTGTCCGGACACGGAATCGCCTTATAGCTCGGCCTTGTGGTAGTCGAATAGCAGCCCACATGTCCGGCCCATAAGAGATAGGCCGGCCACCCGAGGACCCCCTACTTCAGGACTCCCTTAGTCCGTGTGGTCAATGTTAATGCGCCTTCGATGCTCCTGTTCCGTCCATATCGGCGCCTGGGCAAATGGGCCTAGGTAGAGTACTCTTCGACGAGGTGGTAGTTGGTGGTGGTGTTTTCCGTCATCGGTGTTGGTCCTTATGGAGACCACTCTGACATGCGGCGACAAACTAGGTAGGGTTTGCGGTAAGCACCGAAAGATCTTCGTGAGAGTTCCTTCCTCTCTCTAGACCCGGTAGTTGACTTTGGAAGGAGATGCAAACTATGGACAATGGCTTGACACACAGGGGCGGTTGTGCAGCGGTGGCGTAGCATGTAGCTGTTGGGATCACGAAAAAGTGGTGGTGACAACACATAAGTGATGTTGATGGTGGTGCTACTTGAGCACCCGGTCTCAAGCTCCGAGATGAAAACCTAGGTTTGACCCGTGTTGGTTATACCTGGCAGTGGTGATGGTTTTATGTCGTTACCTTGTTGAAGGCACTGCTTGCATCTGCTCAGATTGGATCTTCAGTGTAAAAGCCTAGATTCTAGCCTTGAGTGGTTGGAGCCGGTGACGGCAGCGCTCGAGCGTCGCTCCCTTCCTAAAGGCGTTGATGTTGTACAATCTCGTCGCCCTTTTGGTGTCATGAGATGATTGGTGCGGATTGATGATTGCTGTAGTTTGCCGCCTATACATAGCTTTGGTCTTCATTAACTTTGCTATTTGCCGGCATATTTTTGTGTACGTGAGTTGATGTTCATTGTGTATATCCTAACTACGTAAAGACCGGGTGTGTGCTCATTATGTTCGTTATGCTCTTGATGCTCCATTTTGGGACAATAAAATCCAGCCTTTATCGAAAAACATGAAGAAGACACATATTGAATTTTCAAATTAAATTGGAGCATAAGAATAGTGATCACTGCTGAGTACTCCAACCCAAAGATGCTTGGAACCATGAATCATCGTGTCATGTTGAGAAAACAGTAAAGGTCACGGCAATGGAATTAATAAAACGCACATGCGCTTGTCCACTGGTACAGGGAGGAGGTCGCGAGTAGTAGCACTGTCCAGGAACGAAAACCATGTACCTTTTACTTGGAGGACAACAACATGCATGTTCCTTCTACTGATTGATTGGGCTTTTCCCTTTATTCTAACGCTGCAGTGGAGCTGCATGCGCACGCTTTTTCCAAAGGAATAAAACAAAGGTGAAAAGGAAGGAAAATGAAGGCGCACACGCATTTTCATGGATCGATCGATGGCGCACAACACAAAGATGCATGCATGGTCCATGAATATTACACCACGAAAATGGTCCATCATCCATTTGGGCGACGGTTCATCAGGCACACTCAGTGACGACTATTCTTACAAGTTGATATCCACATTATATATGCTGCATGTGTATACAAATAGTAATTTCATAGCACCGATGGATCAAGTTTACAGTTGCAATGAATGGTGATATAGTATTGCAGTATGATTAGCTTGGCAACAACTAATCTAGCTAATCTGTACACTTGGACTATATAGTAGAGATGAAAGGCATTGACGTGCCGCCGACACGGTTCGATCGAGGAATAATTTCGTCAGCGTGATCGGTTATGATGCTGTGCGGTGTACCGTAATGATTGGTGCCTGCATGGGATGCATATGGTTCCCAGCTGCTAACCCAGTGAGACCGATTAAACTAATCGAAGAAGATCCCGGAAGCACTGATAATTAAACTAGTTCTAGTAGGGGCTTTAATTCTTAATTTGCTCAAGCATCAAACTGCCGGTGCTGGATTGCTACCGGTAGCTCGCTAGCTAGCCATTGGTTGTTGCTCATACTACAACTGCATGCAGTTGTTTAGTTACAGGGGACGCGATTGCGTTTGCGTGCAAGAAATGTATCCACTCTTTGCATATTGCGTATTATACATGCAATCATGCATGCACGGACATTACCATCTCTGTTTTGAATTATAATATGTTTTTGATATTTTGATATTGTCTGCATGCATACGGACAGAGGTGAGTGAACAGATACGCTAATTAAAACACGTCTATATACATCTGATTTATTAAAAAAATTGAAAACATATTACAATTCGGAACGGATGGAGTGAAATCCACATGTATGATAGGTATGTACATGTAGTAGTTATCTTTTTCAGGACCAATCAATAATGCATATATGTTCGAGTGTGGGGTATCGTAGATATATGCGTATTTAGAACAGTCTGGCTCAAGCTGATTGGGGCCTGCCGGATATATATACGGCTGGGATTGAATGCCTAATGATGCAGAGCTAGCTGGCTGGTTGCCTTTTGCCTACCGGCAAAACATTACAAGTGAAAGAAAAGAAGAAGCTTTCTCGCTGTCGCCCACACATGCATGCGTCCATCTTACTATAAGAAAGAAAGTTAGTTCCAACCGCCAGATTATCCTCACTTGTTATTAATGTGCTCGCTGAAAGTGCCGCTCATACTGATACGTACTGTACCTATGTACATCTGCACGTCGGCCAGCCAGGACTACTTCCCTAGTACCTTTTTGTCGATTTTATTAAGCTGCCCTAGTACCTTGGTAGATACGGGTGCATCGGGTATTGTAAGGGCATCTTCAATGGAGCGTGCATCAAAATGAACACACCAAATGTTCATGGACATGTCCGGATGTAATTGCGGACATCGGACGCCCATCCAACCTGATGTACCAAATGTCTATCCTTTTAGAAATAATAAAATTTAAACTAAACCAAATTTCTGTCATGCTGCCTTATTTTGAATCATCGGTCGATGCATTTAAATCCTGATAAAAGTGCCAGATGTACGTTTAACAAGTTTTTCAAATTCATCGATCCCAAAATTCAACCATAATGCTAATAAAAGTTGCAATATTAAGTGAACCAATGAATTGATCAACGTGTAGAGCAAAATAGGAGCAAAACGTATGATGTCCTTGGTTGACGCGCCCGTTGGCCACCTTTTTCTACTACTGCAATCGCACCACGGTACGTCATAACAGCGTTTGAAATGGTGTACCACCAATGGAGTAGCGACTTTGCATCGCGATCATCGACTACATCCAAATTGTAGGACGTGTCGTGCTTGTGCTCATGAAACCAAGAATGCACATGTCGCCAAAAATATCGTGCCCTTTTGCTTCATGCCTACAAACCCCGCACTTGTGGCTAACCACGCCTCGCTCAACAACGCATCCTCCCCCACTGAGTACCCCATCATCGTGCTTGCTTCATGTTAAACAAGGAGAAAGTCAAAAATTATCAATGGCATTTGGCCGAAAACTTGTCGGAGTGGTGTCCACCATGGATGCGTCGACAGGGTGCGGACGATACAAGCGTTGCGGAAGGATCCGGGGTGCAACGGCCGTGAAGTACAAGGTGTGTGGGTGAAGCAGCAGAGGTCAGACAAGAACTGGGCGGCGACCGGAGCGGTGTGGAGGCGATGGCGGTATCGGTGGTGCGGATATAGAGCAAGGGAGGGACGGAGTGGGGGTGGGGGTTTGGTGGGCCGGGTGTCTCGGAGTCAGACGTGGCAGGTGTTCGGACTCCCTCAAACCTCCCATAAGTTTGTTTCCGTGGATATTTGATGCACGACGTTTGATGGCAAAAAGTGTCGGAACTGTGTTGTCCAAACGTTTATGAGGGGTTTGATACACGGCGGTGGAGACGCCCTAAAATACTTGCGGCAAAATAGCAGATGTGCTGGCTCCGGCGGACGGTAGAAGGAGAAGACGGAAGGTTGAAGAAAGAAGACCAGTCGACCGATTTTGATCCGATGGCTTTAAAAATTGGAATTACTTTAAATTTTTTTACAGGCAACTTATGAAAGTCAGTTCCAGCTTTTAGGAATGCATATGTGATCAAACTAAAAAACGAAATCAAGTTGCAACAGAATTTCATAGCTGTACAGAAGTGTACAATCTAGGGCGGGAGTGAAGATTCGAACGGGCCGGCTAGCTACGTCATGTGCAAGGCAGACGTCCGACAACAAGGCTGTGCACCTCTTCAGAAAGGAATAAAAAGATTCATGAACACTAGCATCCAGGACATATTTTTATAAAAAAGCCAACCCGTGCGAGGCATCATAAATTCAGGAACGGCACATGATACACCACTGTGTACCCTTGCAACTAGGCTACTGCCTTCCTCTCCGGAAAGAATCTTTGCCGTCCGCATTTGGTAGGTGCGCTCTGGCCGGTTGCCCAGGCGAGGCAGTGTGGGTGTGGCCGGAGCGGAGCAGCAGGGTGAAATGCAGTTGCGTCGTCGTGTAGAGAAGGAAAAGGGGGAAGAAACCGGTGCGTGCGTGGGGCGGGGCCTCGGGAAGCGCGTCCCGTGCATGGCGACGCGAGCAGCATGCATGCATGCACGGAGAGTAAAAACAAGCGACGTGGCGCTGATTAGTTACAGGGGACGTACGCAAGCAAATTGCGTTTGCGTGCAAGAAATGAATCAACCCTACACATTGCAAATGCATGCATGGAATACTACTCCCTCCGTTTCTAAACAGTACTTGTCTTTTTAGAGATTTCAAATGAAATTAACAAAGTTGGTTCCAACCGCTAGAACTTGTTATTAATTTGGTCGCAGAAATTAAAGCGCCTCTTATACTGATACGCACGTACGTGCACGTCGGCCAGCTAGGACTTGTAGCTAGGTAGTTACGGGTACAGCAGGTAGTAATACGCGCGGATAAGCATGCACGGCCGGCTTTTAAATTAGTCGTACGCGCGTAGCTATTATTTCGCTTCAAAGATGCAAATCTTCTCCGATCTCTCTGCTACGAATATAGATACATATATGTAACATAACAAAAAATTGAAAACTAACTGCAGAATCATGAAACTGTAGTATGTATTTCCGTACGTACGTGTTGGTTTTTTTTTTGCGGGGGTACGTACGTGTTGGTTTTTTTTTTGCGGGGGTACGTACGTGTTGGTTGACGGTGTGCACGTACGGACGCACCCTGTATTCTGCGAGATGCTGCTGGTTCTGAACCGAACGTAACTACTGAGCTAGCCGTATGTACATAAGCTAGCACTTGTGAAAATAAATATCTGGGGTTAGGCACGTCATGGATGGATGGATGGGAAGACAGACGTCCGGCAAGGCAGGCGGTGTGTGTGCGTCTCTTGTCGATGGTTGAAGCCGACGAAACTAAGTTTGCCGTGGGCATACGGCAGTCAGGTGAGCCCGGGCAGGCAGGGGTACTTGCTGCTAGTAGTAGTAAAAATGCAGTTGCGTCCTACGTGTGGTGTGGTGTGGTGTGGAGAATAGGGAGAAAGGGAAGGCGTTGGTTGCATGAACGAGCGTACACGGCACCGCTGCGTGCATGGCATGCATACGTGGGGCCACCCCTCGGGAATCGCGTCCCATGCACGTAAGGATAAGCCTCGACGTGGATCGGCACGTACGTACGTACGTCAATACGCATCGCATGCACGCACTCGGTACACAAGGTGACGCGCAGAGATGCATGCTACGGATACGGAGGGTCCATGGATGGATGGGGCAGGTCAGGCGCCTGCTAGCACGTACAGGCAGCCATCGAGGGAGACGATCGACGAGGTTGGGCAAGTATCGTACGAGGCGAGTGCATTCAGATGGAGAGAAAGGGAAATGAAATGCATATTAACTAAACGTCACTCGATTGAATTTTAAATTTGGATCTACGTGTGTAGTATATATTCAGGTGGGAAAATTCAAAAATGAATCGCGATGCACGGGTAGGCGGCCATTTACGCGCGGCGCATGCATGGCCTGCCCTGCCTGGCTATGCTTGGACGCGCATACCAACGTAGTACGTACGGTGGCCGGCCGCGCGCAACCGCGATTGCTTTCGTTTGGCGGCGACAGTGATCGCCATTACGCAGCGCAGCGCTGCCCTGCCCTGCCATGGCGGCTAATTAATCCATCCGTGCTCCATCGAGCTGGAGCTGTACTGTGCGTACGTACGTACGTGCATGTGCATGCTAGTAGATTCTTTCTAGAATGTACCGGACAGACAGCGGCCGGTCGGTCGACCTTGTGTGCGTGTATCGTCGTCCTGATTCTTCTTGCTAGCTAAAAGGAATTCGATTGTGAGACTGGTTAAGGTACTGTTAGGTACTCCTACACAGGCGCTCAAACTGATTGAGCTACGGAGTACTGCATATATATAGTCGCATTTGTTTTGTGGAAAGTGGAAACTACTCTTCTCACTATTAAATGTAAATGATGATGGCGCGCATGTGCGGCGTACGTGCTGCTGTATTGCATTCTCTTCAACACTGCTCGAGCAGTGTTTTTGTATAATAATAAATTGAACAACTAAAAAGAAGACTGCCAGCAAGCTTCCTTTCTTTTTTTTAGGATCAGCAATCTTGCTTTCTACTTTGAATGTTAGTATAAAGTTGAGTCACTTATTTTGGGACGGAGGGAGTATATAGTAGACCAAAGGTAAGCATGTAGGCTTTATTTTGGATCAGTTTTCTCTTTTTTTTAATAAAAAAACAGAACCTTTTTTTTCGAGCAACTAAAAAAAAGCAACACATAGACGCTCAGCTCAGGTAAACGAAGCTCTCGGTCTGGGCTGCTGGGCCTGAAGCGGGGGGCAGGTGGTTGATCCTAAAGCATTCTTCCACCACTAAGTGTGTTTTTATTTTAACCCGTCAAAAAAACTAAGCGCGTTTTTCTGAAATAATAAAACATTTACCAATTTTATATATATATATATATATATATATATATATATATATATATATTCATATAGAATGACTCTAGCCAAAGATAAATAAAACATTTTTTGTTCCATCAAATTTTTTAAAAGGTTCATATCCTACCGAATACTATTAGGTTTCCAATAAAGTAAAAGTGGTAGGTGGTACATGCGGTCGTGGAGTTTCTACATCCGGGCTCAAATGCTCCTGGGAGAACAGTGAATTCAAAAAATAGAAAATAAATTCAGAAAATTCTGATTTATTTGACAAATTTAAGAAATGTTTGCAATGCATGTAAAAATTCATCACAATATCACATTGGTGGAAGGCGTGGTAAAAAAATCGATGCTCTGAAGATGTTACTTTCAAACGCACTTTGGAGCACTGATTTTGTGTTAGTTTTTGCCATGACTTCCACCAATGTCATTTCGTGATGAAATTTTGCATGCACAACAAACATTTCTTAAAGTATCCCACAAAACAAATTCTCATTCTTTTTGAAAAACATTTTTCTTTTTTTACTTTACTGTTCAAACCAGGGGCATTTGAGCTTGGGTGTAGAAAGGCACTTTCGCCTAGATGCATACTACTTTTTTTTAGAATTAGATGCATACTACTCGGTGGTGAAACCTTATCAGCCCGACTTTCTCTCCCGCAACCTAATTATAGCCCCCTTCTCCAAAATAAATAAGTAAACAGAAACCACTTGGTTTTCATGATTTTTCAATTTTTGTATTTCAATGTTGTTTGGTTATCTCTTACCTTTAGTATTTTTGCAAAAAAATAGAATTTTCTTATTCTGAAAGTGTTCTTCAACTTTTAGAAGATATTATGTCTTCTAAAAATATGGTTACACACTTTTGTAATATGTTCACTCTTTCTTATAAAATGATCACCTAATATTTTAACTAAATGTCCTTATTTTTATTAAAAGGTTTGTCCCTTGAACTTTTCCAACAAATTCATGCATCTGATTAGATTTGATGTAATTGGAAAAGGCTTCATGTATTTATGAAGTTTCTTCACAAAGGTTTGCATATATGAATTTATAAGGTTCATATCCTGTCGGAATACTATTAGGTTTGCGACGTGGAGTTTCTACACCCGGGCTCCAATGCTCCTGGGAGAATAGTGAATTCAAGAAAATAGAAAATGAATTCAGAAAATTCTGATTTTTTTTGGAAAATTTAAGAAATGTTTGGAGTGCATGTAAAAATTCATCACAAAATTACGTTGGTGGAAGCCATGGTAAAAAAAACAAAATCAATGCTCTGAAAATGTTACTTTCAAACGCATTTTGGAGCTCTGATTTTGTTTTTTTTTCACGACATTCACCAATGTCATTTCGTGATGAATTTTTGCATGCACAACAAACATTTCTTAAAGTATGCCACAAAACAAGTTCAGATTAAAAAAAATAGTTTTTCTTTTTACAGTTCAAACCAGGAGCATTTGAGCCTCGGTGTAGAAAGGTACTTTCTCCTACATGCATACTACTCTGTGGCGAAACCTTATCAGCCTGACTCCCCCCCCCCCCCCCCCCCCCCCCCGGCGACCTAATTATAGCCCCCTTGTCCAAAAAACCGGAAACCACTTGGTTTTCATGATTTTTCTATTTTTGTATTTCAATGTTGTTTGGGGTTATCTCTTACCTTTAGTATTTTTGCAAAAAATAGAATTTTCTTATTCTGAAAATGTTCTTCGACTTTAGAAGATATTATGTCTTCTAAAATATGTTTACACACTTTTGTAATGTGTTCACTCTTTCTTATAAAATGATCACCTAATATTTTAAATTGTCCTTATTTTTATTAAAAGGTTTGTGCCTTGAAATTTTCCAACAAATTCATGCATCTGATTAGATTTGATGTAATTGGAAAAGGCTTCATGTATTTATGAAGTTTTTCACACAGGTTTGCATATATGTTCAGATCGTTCGAAAACATTGTTCACATATTTGCATACAAAAGAAGATAATAGGAATAAAAAAGGTAGAAAACAAAAGCATAAGATTTTAAGTAAACAGAAATAAAAACAAATGGGTAGGCAAAATAAAATAAATAGGTAAACTATCAAAACAAATAGGAAAGAGAGAAAAAAAGAACCAACACACAACATGTGCCTGTCCATTCATGCACTCTTTAGGTGAAATGTCCGCTATCATTGACATAAAGCGTAGAATTTGACATTGATGGAATCCATTTTTTTTAATAAAGAGAGATATTGTATTCGACCATAATGCAATGCAGCAGAACAAACTAAAGATTAGGAGGCTAGGTTCGTCGCGAGCAAAGACTTCATCGATTAGTCAGGCTGGACCTACAACAACTAACCACATTCCATTCCCATTCGTAGTTTCTTACCCTAGCACATAGACCGAATCGGGCGGGGACCACCTATTTGATGCTAGGAGGGCGCAAATGCTATATCTCCCTTACTACGCTATGTAGCACCTCTGTGTTTTATCATTTGGGAATGTTCTACAAACGAATACATATCTGTTTTGAAATCTTCTGCATGGTTTTTTCTATGTTTTTCTTTGCTTTTATGTTTTCTGTATGTTCTCCCTATTGGTTTTCATCGGGTTTCTTTCAGTTTTTATATTCATTTTTATGTTTTCCTCATTATTTTTCTCAAATACATGTTGACAATATTTAAATATATGTTGAACATTTTCCAGATACACGCTTGAACCTTTTTCCAAATATATGTTGAGTATATGTGAAATGCACATTGAATATTTTTTTGGATACACAATGTATATGTTAAACACATATTGAACATTTTTCATAAGTGGAATGAATAAATTTTCTAATGTGCCAATTTTTCTAATGAGTATAATTTTTTGAAATGTCATGAAGTTCTGCTACTGGTACGAACCATTTTTCCAATGTAAGGTAAAATTTTAAATTGCTTATAAAAATTCAAAATATCATAAACAATTTTTAAAGGCGAATATTTTTAAATATGATGATATTTTTAATTATGTCATCGTTTTAAAAATTATGCAAACATTTTTTATTACATGAACATTTATCTCAATGCGTGATGACTTTTTAAAAATTAAGGAAAACAAAGTAAAAACTACATTTAAATTATATTGGAAGATATAGAATTAGAAAAACATAAGCTAACAAACAAAACAATGCAACCGGATCCTACTACGGGTTCCCTACTGGCAGAACACGAAGGAAATCCCTATTTGAAGCATTCTGCTTCAGACAGTGGGCCGGCCCATCAGTAGTATATTAGTGCAGCTTACACGTTGCCGTTGCCGTGGTTTTTATCAGTTTCGGGAACCTTCTAGAACGTACCTGAACCGGGTTCTATTTTTTTATTCTCCTTTTATTTTTTTTGTTTCTGTTTCAGTTCATTTTTTTCCTTTTTCTTTCATGTTCGCCTTTTCTTTCCTTTTTATTTTCTCTTTTCCAGATTCTTTTGTTCGAAAATTTCAATTATTGTTTGGAATTTCAAAAAAAATGTCCCAGTTTCGTAAATTCCTTCACAATTTTACAAAACATCAGGAATTTGAAAAAATTTCTTGTCTTCAAAATAAATCAGAATTTCAGAAAATGTTCACGTTTTCAAAATTTTGTTCAAGATTTCAAAAAATAATTTGGGGTTCCAAAGAAATCCTGTTTTCTAAATTAGTTCACAATTTCAATAAATTTTTAGAGATTTTTTATAAAATCTAGTTTACAAAATTTGACAGCATTTCAAATATTGTTCTCGTTTTCAAAATATGTTCACAATTTCAAAAATTAGTCTTGTTTCAAAAAATGTTCTTATTTTCAGCATTTTTTCACAATTTCAAAACAATATTCATGTCGGGAAAAATGTTCTGGAATTTCAAAAAATATTCTCGTTTGGAAAAAATTCACAATTTCAGAAAAATGTTAGTGTTTCAAAACATGTTCTCTGTTTCAACATTTAGTTAAACTTCAAAAAAAATCCCGGTGTTTTTGTTCTCATTTCCAGAAAAACATACAAATCCAAATTTTGTTCGCATTTTAAAAAATATTCATGCTATAACTTTTTTTGTTCAGAATATAAAAATGTTCCTGTTTTCAACTTTAGTTCAAAAACTTAATTTGCGATCTCAGAAAATATTTAGGAATTCCTGAATACGGTACTTATCAAAAAATCACTTTTTGAATATAGTTTGTAATATCAAAAATAACTGCGGCATTTGAAAACTGCTCAAAAACTTTGTAGGAATGTTTTCCAAATCTCATCCTTGCTCTCTATTCTTATAGAGTTTTGCACCTTTACGTACAGCGTCCCCTGTCTGGTGTAGTGGCTAATGTCTCTCCGTGAGGACTCTACTGTGTGCGCGGTCGCGGGTTTGAATTCTGTCGTACTTGTTTGCTTTTAGCTATTAGTTTTGTTGCGTGATAGGAAACAGCAAACAGCGCATCGGTGGGCCGGCCCAGTTGTGCGTCAACGCTTGGCGTCGAGCTTCTGTATGATGCAAAATGCGTCGTATAGGCGGTCCCGGATGCGAGACTCTTAAATGATGGGCGCCCCTATATCTCGCCTAAAGCGAGTCTAACTTATGTTTTTCTTTACTTTTCCTGTTTTCATTTCTACTTTATTTTAGTACTTTTGTTTATAATTTAAATTTTCCAAATATATACATTACAAAAAGCACTCTACAAAATTATTTGAGAAATGTCATGAAGTATTTGAAAATTTTTAGTCAATCATTCGGATAATGTTGAACAAGTATTTGAAAAATGTTGAACAAGTATTTGGAAAAAATGTCAATCAAGCATTTGAAAATGTTGAACAAATATTTGTATAATATTGAACATGTATTTCAAAAATCTTAAACAAGTACTCGTAATTTTTCAAATAAAGCATTCGGAAACTATTGAACAAGTATACAAAAAAATTTGTACATTTATTTCAAATATGACGACTTTTTTATCACGTATACAAAAATCTTAAGTTAAAAAATACTGTTCAAAAAGTATTTCAAAAATATTAAACTAACATTTAGGAAATGTCAATTGTGTAAAAAATGTTGACATTATATTAAAAAATTATGATTTTTTATCACGCATATAGAAATATTAATCAATCATCTGACAAAAAAGTGTTTCAATAATGTTAATCAAACGTTTGAATAACGTCAAATGTGCATAGATAAAATGTGACATATATTCAAAAAAATGTTAAATCCTTTTCTTTAAACAGTTAAAAAGCATTTGAAAAAAGTATAGAAGTGTGTATAGCAAAAATGTAGACCAAGTATCTAAGAAATGTTAGTCTTATATTTGAAAAATGTTATTCACGCATTTGAAAAATGTTAAAGTGTGTATTAGAAAAATGATGACCATGTATTAAAGAAATTTTAAATTTGTATTTGAAACATGTTAAACGTGTATTAGTAAAATGTTGTAAAGATATACAAAAAATATAGAATGAAAAACAAAATGAAAAAATGAAAATCAGAAAATAAAAAATAAGTCAGAGAAAAATAAAATAAAAACAAAGAACCAAATGCAAAAATAATGAAAATTATAAATAAAATTGATGAAAACCAAGAAAGAAAATAAACAAAAAAGAATGAAAAGCAAGAAACCAATGAACCCCGAGAAAAGAAATAAAAAAACAGGTGAAAACCGGGCAAGAAAGGAAGAAAACCAATAAAAAGCAAAGAAAAAAGAAGAAAGAGAAGAACCCCCCCCCCCTCCCACCCCCCCGAAACAGGGTTAAAAAAACAGCTCGATTCGCCTAAAGTAGGTCGCACCCAAAAGGTAATCATGAAACCATGGTTACCCGAGTGATTAACAGCGCGTGTGGGTAGCCAGGTCCAGGAGACCATGGTTCGATTCCTCGTTGCCCCCATTTCTTCCTTCTTCTCGATTTTGAAGTATCCACGGAAGAGAATCATCGGTCTCTCTCAAGACAGCTCGGCGTGGTATTTTTCTTATAGGAAAACAAATGACAAACTCTATTTTTAATGGAAAGAGGAAAAATGTGAATAAATAGGCAATTATGAACATGGTTTTCAGAAAACAATGTTAACCTCAGTTTAAACGATGAAAGATATGTCTTGAAAAAAAAATCATGTACTACAAAATATGAATCCCAGAACATGGGGCCGCAAACTGGGCTGGACCATAATGCAATGCAACAGAAAGAGTGGACGCAGGGCTAAGGCCAGGTCCCGACAGTACCATTCCACCGAAACTTGCGGAACAGAGGAATAGCCCGACCACCGTCCCTCGCAGAGGCAACTCGGGGAGACCCTCGCCCCACCGGCCGCCAGCCTTCCCCTCGCTCCACTCCCCCTCACCGCCGCCGTGGGTCTCTTCCGGGTCAGTAGAGACCCACGGCGGCGGGGCCTTTCTTAGGCGCGGTTCCCCTGCATCCCCGGCGCGAGCGCGGCTCCGGTCCAGCGGGTTCCTGGTGGCGTGGTGCTGCGAGGCTCCGGCGGCGGCGCGGCTCCTGGCCGAGCGTGATGGGGTGCACTCTGCCCGGGGGTGCGCCCTGGCGTGCGGCAACTGTTGGGGCTACCGATCCCCCCGATCTGGATCTGGATCTTGGTTGGTTGGTGGAGTTCGGCCCATGGCTGCGGTCGGGCGACGGCGGGTTGGATCGGGGCGCCGTGGGGGCCTGCTGCCATGAATAAAGGTGATGGTCCTCATGCTGCTCTCGCATCACGACAACATCCTGCATGATCGGTCTTCATCGATCTGGTCATCGACGTGTTCCGGAACTGCTGTCGGAGATCTTGCCGAAGATATCTGGATCGGATAGAATTCGGTCGTGCACGTCCATTTCGGCCTACGAGGTTCTATGAGGGGATGACACGAAGCTCTATGACACCATGAAACATGTCGGCTTCTTGATTTCTATGGTGTAGACAATTGTGGAGAAGGTCATGGTGACTGAGATCAGATTATCAGTTAGACGGACGGAGCCTTTGAGGCGGCGGAGACAACCAGGTGTTTGATTTTTTTTTGCGTGTAGGTGTTTGATAACTCTCAAGAGTAGCAGTGTCAAGTAGGAGCGGCAGCACAGGAGGAATTCATTTTTGATGGTGCTCCTCGGGTGCCGAGCCGGGACTTTCAGGGTGAAAACCTAAGGTCTGGCTTTCATTGGTTGTGTCTGGCAATTGCCTTGTTGAAGGAATTATTTTGAGAGTTCGGACTTCTCCAACGTGAAAACCTAAGATCTTGGATCGGGCAATGACGGCGCTTGTGCACTGTTTTCTATTTGGAGGCGTTGATTTTAGAGACCTTTTATGTTTTCCACGTGTTGTATTAGGTGGTGGTTTGTGTGCGGCTGATTACTTGGTCTTTTTCCTTTCTTTTAATTTTTTTTCTTTGATTGAGTGCATTCTGGATGTCATTGTGACATCTTGTAGGTGCAATGGCTGGCTATAATTAGTATCTTCGTCATATTAATATATTTTATTTTTAAATATATATTATTTTTAAATAAAATAAAATAAGGCCAGGTCCCAGTCCATGTTCGTTTTTTCTCCCAAAGGAAAAAGCTGAAAGTAATGAACGCCAAAGTAATGCATGCATTCCTTGTGCATCCCACGCAACAAATGGATATAATTGATTTCGTGTCAAACATACAACGTTCCTTCCTAAAAAAAAGAAGGAAAAAATGTGTTTCCCATATACGGCAGGCACTGAATATGGATCGATCTGCAGTTATTAGCGAAAAAGATTTGCTGCTTGCATGCATATGCATTCCCTTTCTCCCTCGATCCCCATCAACTAAATCATCTTCATGCTAAAATAAAAAACCATCACGCTGTGCGTTCCCAGGAGCAATTTCTTCAGGGATCTATGGACTGGTGCAGTATGATGAGTATATCTGACATGCATGTATGCCTCTTTATTGGATTCAATTCAACGAGGGAACACATGATCGACTAGCTAAAGCGGAGCAGGAGCAGGAGAGGGTGCGCCGCCCGATCGAGATGGACCGATTGCTAGGGCTATGGCTTGCAGTAGCATCCCCGGGCCGCGCCGACGTAGACGCAGCGGCCGCCGCCGCAGCCGTTGTAGTGGCAGGCGTCGCTGCAGGCGCGGTTCTGGGCCGCGTCCGCCGGGTCGCACAGCGCCTCCACGAACGTCTTCCCGCACCCGTGGTCCGACGCGTAGTCGCCCACCCACGCCGACCCTATTCAGATCAACGGCAAACAAATCCCCATGCATCATCATCTATGCACAGCTCCGCGAGAAGAAAAGCACGTCGGGGTTGAGTGAGGTTTTACTTACTGGTGACCGTGGCGAGAGAGGCCACGATGATGAGGAGGAGGAGGAGCACGCCGGAGACGTCGCGCGCCGCCGCTCTGTAGCCGCACGCCATTGCTTGGTCTGGAGATCTGTCGGTGCAGCTTGGCTGGTGCTCCACTAGTATGTTTTATAGGGACGCTGCGGTGATCTGACACGAATCAAGATTACAAGCAAGCTAGAACAAGGGGATGGATGAGATGGTCCGGGGAGACCTTTCATATGTTGATCTGAATATGATGGAATGAACTTGGCGAATTAATTCCTTCCAAAAATAACCTATTATGGCGAGGAGTAATTAGTAGCCTATTATTGCCATCCACGTCAATCCTTCCTTGGCTTCTCTATAAGTTCTTGAGGAAGTTACTAAAAGGTGAGACACGTGGCACTACAGCACAAAAGACACAACTGGTGGCATCAACACCCATTTCATATTCCCCCGCAAAAAACAAACACCCATTTCATATTTGCACAACTCATACGTACGTACGTACGCTACATTGCATTGCTCCGTCTCAAACCGCCTCGCTCCTCCCGTGCCGATGGAAAGAAGCGAAACCACCCGCCCTTTATAGGGTTGCGGTGATCTGACACGAACCAATCGAGATTACTTGGCTAGCAAATCCAAGTTTGGCCTCTCATGTTGATCAATCAGAACAAGGGGATGAGATGAGGGAGACCTTTCATGTTGATCTGTTTATGGGTGAATTAATTCCTTCCAAAAATAAGCTAGTATTGCAAGCAGTAATTACCAGTCTATTATATATTGCGATCGAGGTCAATCCTTCCTTAGGTCCTCTATAAGTTATTGCCCAAGTTACTAAAAGCTGGGACACGTGGCACCGGCAGCAGTATATACCGCAGAAAAGAACACAACTGGTGGTATCAACACCCATTTTATCTTAACTTCAAAAAAGAAAAATAAAACACCCATTTTGTGTTCGCACAATTCATACATAAACTACATTGCATTGTTCCTTCTCAAAATACCTTGCTCCTCCCGTGCCGATGGAAAGAAGTGAAACCGCCCACCCTTGGCGCCTCCATTTGCCGGCGTTGTCTCTGGCTCTCCTTCCGGTTCAACGAATCCCGCGCGTGAGGGGTGTATTAGCGGTAGTTTTAGGACTACCTTGCTTAGGTTTTGCCTGACCATGGCTTCTTCTTTAGTGGTGGTGACGATAGCGGTAAATGAAGTGCCTCTGTGGTCGATCTGGTAGGTTTGTTGGTCAAGCATGGTTGACGCGGCTGCGGCGGCGACTTTATGAAGTCCCATTGTGCTCCGATCACACCGTTCCAAGGTGTTTTCTCAGGGGCTATGGTATGGATATGTAGGTGGCCTTGTTCCGGATGCAACTGGGCTGTTGGTGTTATCTTCTCAAGCAAGATGGTAGTGACCTGATCTGGAAGATTGCTGGCTTGGCATGTGTTTGGTGGTTGCATGAAGGTGGCTTCAGGTCTACCATCCGACCGTATCGAATGAAGATGGAGAAGTCACGGGCCTGGGACCGTGTGGAAGATCCCCGACAGACAAGCTACAAAGTCTTAGGCCGCACGACGAGCTATTTTGTCGACTCACGGTACAACATTGCTTGCTATGGCGCTTCTTTGCTCCTACGTGAGATGGTGGTGTATCTCCTATGTCCGGCAAGGTCTCATTTACGTCGGCTTTTGGTTGTTTTGCTTTTGGGTCCCCCGATGACTTCCATGTGTTTATAGGGTTATTTTAACAAAAGTGGTGTGCCAATTGTCCTTCTGGTTGCCTCTAGATCGCGGTGAAATGTGGTTGTACTCCTATTACTGAATGAATGACATGGGGTTCACCTTTAAAATGCAATTGCTCGCCTACATAGTTTTTAATACGTTTAATTTTCAATGTTTACATGGGATTTAAAAATGCAAAATAAAAACTAAAAAAGACAGAGAGAAACCATCAAGCCCGCACAACAAAGAGGAGAATTATAAAAATCTCCCAAAACCGTATTGTATTATGCTGTAGAGACAAACACTTATTTAAAGGTTATGTGAACAAAAAATTTACACTGCTTTTATATTTTTCTAGTGCACAGTGAATGATTTTTTAATTTTTTTTCCATTTCAGAAACTTAACCAAGGGTAATAAAAAAATAAAAATGATAAAGAAGAAACACAAATGCTCCTCCTTCGCTGGGCCGGGCCATTGAGGATGGGCTTGGGGGAACCGCGAGTGCTATTTCTCGCATTAAGCGAGCCTGTAGGAAAATCTCGCGTTGAATGCTACAGTAACAGGCAAGCCCAATAGAGTATCCTTAAAACAAACGATTTTCAGAAAAAGGGAGCACACAAAGGGGGGTGGTCCAGGATTCGAACATAAGCGTAGCAAAGCCCCCCTCGACAAGAAGTAGCAAAGCCAGCCACCATTTTCGTGTTCGTTTTGACTAGTAGAGCGCGCCGTACTTGTAGAAAAGAAGAGCCGGGTTTTCTCCTTTTTTTCATTTATTCGATTTCTTTGTTTTTTTCTTCTCCAAGATTTTATTTGTGTCTTCCTTTTTTTCATTTTCCTTTGGTTTATTTGGTTTATTTTCCAGCTTTCATTTTTTGGTTTTTTTCCATTCTACATTTTTACGCACATTATCAACATTTTTTTAAATACTTGTTCAACATTTTTAAAATATTTGTTCATTAATTTTCAAATACTTATTCAATATTTATTTTATAAATGATCAACCTTTTCCTAATACTGGATCAACATTTCTTAAATACTCGTTATACATTTTGTTAATACTTGTTCAAATATTTTCAAACACATGTTCAACATTTTTATGTACATAATCAACATTTTCTCAAGTACTTGTTCAACATTTTTCAAATACTTGTTCATGATTTTTTTTCAAATATTTGTTTAACATATTTCAAAATCCTTATTCAACAATTTTCAAATACTTGTTCAATAAAAATTAAGTACTTTTTCAACATTTTCTAAAATACTTGTTCAACATTTTTCAAATAACCGTTCAATATTTTTAAATACTTATTCAACAATTTCCAAATAATTGTTCAACTTTTTTTCAAATGTGTGTATATATATATATATATATATATATATATATATATATATATATATATATATATATATATTCTACTCTAATGTATAAAGAAATTTACAAAAAGAAAGAAAAAAAAAGAGAAAAGAAAACAGAAAATATAATTTAAAAGACAGGCCGTTGCCTCCCGCTCGGCTGGGCCGGCTCAACTGGGCTACCCGACGGGAGACTCCCTCCCTGTCTCGCTTAGAGCGAGATATAGGGCGCCCTGAGGGGATCCGTGGGTTTCCATCGCGCACAAAGGAAAGCTGATCCTATCTGGGCTGGCCCAACTTGATCCTTGTGCTAGAACCTTCCTTGACCGGTTTTTGTTTCATTATTTTGTGTTTATTCTGCTTTTTTTATTTTTCGTTTTCACTTTTCTTATTGATTTTTATTTTTCCTTTTTTTGCATGTTTGTTTTTCATTTCCATTTATTTCTCATTTTTCTTTCAATTTTTATTTATCTTTTCCATTTTGCGAACATCTTTCAACTGAGTGAACAATTTTTTATATCACAATTTCATTTTTATAACATATTTAAAATTCATGAACATTTTTTTAAATCATGATTATTTCAAAATTAGTGAACTTTTTTTGAAATCATGAACTTTTGGTAAATTGTGAAGATTTTTAAATTCGCAAACATTTTTTTAAAATATGAAAATTTTCCATTTCCGCGAACAGTTTTTGAAATTTTCAACATCTTTTTGATGTCTGAATTTAATTTAAGTTCAGGTCGCATTATTTGAAAAACTAGTGCTTCAGATCAGCACAACAGCAGTGAACGCCGTGCGTACAGATCTGCTTCATGGGTATAGTATAGCTACTCCATCCGTCCGGCCTGCCCTGGTGGGTCAGAGACATTACAAGAGGCCGGCATGAGAAGAGAAGGAATAAAACAAAGAGGAAGAAAAAAAAGTAGAAATAATATTTAAACATTCCGAACAAATGAAAAATGTTGCACAACTGAACATGCGCAATCGCTGAATCACATCACACACCAGGATTCTTTCACACACACTAAACAGCGAACCACTGCTGGCAACACGAAACGAAACAAAACTAACCGAGAGAAGCAATGGACCGGAGCAAATCAAATCAGGGGGAGATCAACCCAAAGAGTAAGGAAGAAGAGAGCCCACTCAAATTACTTGCACAAATCCTTTTCGAATCGTCAAGCAACCCCCCTTCAAGTTTCTTCCTAACAGCAGGAATGCCCCAAATGAGCACAAACTAAACTGGCCAAGGGAGGATTCAAATACATGGTGTTAAGCCAAGCTCTGAACAAAAGTCCTTTCTTTTCCATTATGATCCAACAAAACAGTTTTCACTATGAATGAATGCTACCAAATGGATGGAGTTCAGCAGACAGAGTTTTGACCAACTCTGAATGAATGCTACCAAATGTCACCGGTGTATGCATAGCTTCAGAAAGCCCGGCCGGAGGAAGGCAGCGACCATTACCCTGCATTCTCCGCGTTTCTTCTGCGCAGAGCTGCAAAGAAAGACGCACGTTGGGCTGCATCGATACGCCACCGGGCGCCAAGCATGAGCGGCCTCAGACGACAGGCCAGAGGCTCTGCGACATGGACAACATCGCGGCGGTCTCTGCTGAGGAGGAACTCCCGGGCGACTTCGTAGCCGTCCACAAAATGAGGAGCCTCCGTGCGCGCCAGTCGGGTAAGACCAGCGGGGGCGGCCGCGGGTCCTGGGTCTATCTTCATCGATTCCAGCACGACGGAGTCTCTGAGGATGTGGAGCGCCAGCTCCAGTTGGTCCTTCTCGCCGTAGAACCCCGTGATGTCGACCGACCTGAGCTGGGAGTGTGGTTGGGAGGGAAGGCTCCGGAGATGCCCTTTACCCACACTGTATCGTTCATGCTGGCAGCGCAGCCACATCTGTAGATAAAATGAAGGATGTGAGTACTTTTTGTTTAGCAGTCTGAAGTAGCTCAGTAATCTGTGTCAAAAAAAGTAATAAAAGTCGAACTATATGTTGAACAGGATTCTGATTACTAGATAATAAGGGCCTGTTCGGAGACTCTCCACTCCCCAAGTCGACTCCGGGAGTTGATGGAGCTATAGCTAAAAATGACGGAGCGGGGAAAAAGGAGCTCCACAGATTCTGAGATTTTAGGGAGCTGGAGGACTGCCGAACAACTCCTAAATGTCATATTAATTTTAAAAGAACAAGTGGGGTCGGCTACAAACAATAATCGATTTTCTAATGGTTACTGCAGTAGAATGAAAGTTGAAAGGCCAAACTTACGTGAAATTCCAGCTTTTCCAAGAAAGGAGCAGCAACCAGAAGGCAGGCAAATTCAAGAATATCAGTTGTCCTTGTCGCACACCCAAAAGTCAAGTCCAGTCTCAGGTGCTTCAAATGAACAAACTCATGCAGTTTTCCTCGCAGTGTAGCCATCTGAATCACACAAATACATAGTCGGGTAAGAAAACAAACAATAAAATCGACAATGAAGCCTAAGAAATATTAAATAGGGATGCACAAAAGGTGGAAGCCAAGAACAGAGAATCCCAAACCTTCCCCTCACGGCATCTTAGAGTCAGAATCTCGAGACGAGGCACATTATGACCAAGTTTGGTGAACATGTACTCTAGAGAATTAGTACAGATACCCTCCAGCTTGATGCATATATCTGCTAGAAGTAAACTTCCAGGAGGCGATAACAATACAGACGGGCCTCTGTACTCGAGCTTTACCAGACCAAAGTTTAACTCCATCGCTTGAAGCAAGCGGCAGTCATATACTTGCAAATGCTTAAGCTTGTTTGAAAGATGAGATATATGTAACCTTCTGAGCATCCCACAACCAGCGATTCCAAGGAACTCCAAAATACCACTGCAGTTGGACACCAAATGGTGAAGGTCGCCGTCGGTAATATTCGTGTCCGCTAGGAAAATCCATTTAAGGTTCCGAAAACCCTTGAAATCCGCAGGCACCTTTAGAGAAACGGAACAGAGTTTTATGGATTGCAGGTGTGAGCTTTTACTGTCATCGAGAAGCCGCAAATCGATTTTATATGGATGTTGCTCTATATGGTGTGTAGCTGAGAAATCGAGAATAAGTTGCTTCGTCTTGGAAGCAGTAGCAAATCTGACCCATCCCTCTATCCGATCCCCATGCTCATCGTCACATGGAGCCTGGAACTGAATGTTGTCAACCCCTGCACCAGAGTGTTGCTGCAGGACCGCATCAACTCTCTCAATAAACACGTCTTTCCATGGCCTAACATCGTTGGGTCCATTGGTACGAGGACCTGGAAACATTGATCTAAGACTGAATTCTAGATTTGAGTGGCAGCGCCAAAGATGTTTCCAGTGTTCCAACAGTATGCTCGTCCGCACGGCTTCCTTTATAGGCAACCGTGACAGGATGCTGCAGAGAATGTCCTAGAGCAAAGGCATTCAGATAGTTGTACATTGGTAAGCAAATTAAGTTGTTGTGCTGCATTGGGAAGCAAAAGTAGGAGGAGGACAGCAAGTTGATATACTTGATAAGATTCTGATAACTTGGCATGAGTGCATTCGAATATATAAAGTCCATACCTTTGGCAGGTTGGTGAGTTGAAGCCCCTTTCTCTTTGGTTTCATCATCATGGTCTGATGCAGATCTTCATCTGAACCAATATCTATGTTTGCCATTAAAAAACTATCTTAGCCTCTGCTCTGCCTGAACACAAACATGAAAACAGAGTCATCAGACATCAAAAGCTCAAAGCCTAAACAGAGTCATCCGACATCAAAAGTTTGTAAGAAGTGGACCTTGAAAGTAGGTATCATCAGCTAGGAACAAACTGTAATTTCAGACGCATTATGCTTCTAGTGCACTCTTCTTTCCCTAGTCCCGCCAAGGGATACTGAATCTGAAATAGTTTTAGAATCTGCACATCTGAGGAATTATCTGCCAGGTTTCTGAATCAACATGATTCTTTCTTAGTTGGAAATCGATCTTGTGGGAGAGATATAACAAGTGAAGCTCTGGAACGATGGAACTTTGTCGAGATACGATACGCAAGGGGAGAGGCGTTGATAGATACCGTACCGTATGTATAGGGGCGGCGGCGAGTGGACGGATCTGGAGACGGCGGGAACTCGGATGATGAGACTCGCGAGAGATCGAGGAAAACAATGCCCTCCGCCAATGTATCTGGACCGAGACGCGCCCAATCCACCGCCGCCTACACTCGGCGGAAATCCCCCGATTCTAGCGACAAAGCCGGGCGATGCTCGGCGACGAGTGCGCCGTTGAGACCAAGGTGTGGCCGGTCGGCGGTCGCAGTTCGGAGCCGGCGGCGGCGGCGGCCTCCGCTGGCTTCTCCTAACTCCAGCAGCTCCTCCTATGGCATGGCTCGTGGCTTTTTTTGTTCCAGCTAATTCCTTGCACAGCCCATCCAACGTGAGCTGTAAATCTCACCATATCTCTACGTTTTAAGATTGTACTATGGACGATATACACAACAAAATGAGTGAATGTACCCTCTAAAGTATATCTGTAGGAGTATATCCATACGTAGTTCTTAGTGAAATCTATAAAATGTCTTATAGGAGTATTTAGGAACGGAGAGAGCACCAAGTAGTACTTACAAAATCAACATTATCTTTTTTTAGATAATCATCAATACAATTTTTTTCATAGTAATACATGTCTCATTAATAACATCAAAAATCGGTTACAAGCCAACGTCGACTTTACAGGACTGAAAAGATAGGATAATTCTATGCAAAAACCAGTGCATGTCTCTCTTCACTAAGAAAAAGGAGACAAATCACCTCTTCACCCGAGCTCGACGCGGCTCCATCGCTGATCAACAACTTTACATACCTCGAAAATAGTTTTCCTGAAGTAAAACCATTGCCGTTGAAAGAAAGAATCGGACCGGGGCAATGTGTCCCGAACACGCCATCGAACTCCAGAACTGACACCCCCGCACGACTACGACGTCGGAGGATGAAACCAGAACTGTCAGCCTCCAACCACAAAACCCGCACAAGATACACCATCTTCCAACTGTCACTTGCATAGACAAGCGTCTGCGCGTACTTCTGGACGACAAAACCTCCCTGCTCCACCATGACGTCGGAGACAACACCGCAGCAACTGGGACAAAGCAGAAGGAGAGTCGCCGCCGCTGCCTCGCCGGCACCATCCATGAACCCTAACGCCGCCGATCTGAAGGATCGGCAAATACACGATGCCAGCGACTCCGAGACGCCGCCATGAAGGACACCGCCGGTGTGGGAGTGGAGTTGAGGCAGATTTATTCGTCCGGGCGCCCCTCCCACCACCCCACCACCCCAACGGCACACCACAACCTACAAATCCAAACCCTAACTACAGAGCGGAGGAATGGGGTCCCCCTCCCTCCTGCCGCAGGAGCAGCAGCCGGAGGGAGAGGGGGCCAGCACCCTCGCTGGTGGAGATCGGTGGAAGAAGATCGCCTCCCTAGTCGCCTGGCTCGTGGCGGATGCTAGGGTAGGGAAGACAGCGGACTAGTAGTAGTTTGGTATCATCAACACATTTTTGCTAAAGCACATATAGATGTGCTCTAAGTGTTGCACATTTAAGTCTTATGTCACTGATTTTACGCTAAGATTCGTGCAAGCATTTTCTTTTGTCTTTTTTCTTTTGTCTTGTTAGTTTGATTAAGTCACTTAGGTGTGCAATAATTAGGGCACAAGATGTGCTCTATACAAAACCTCATCAATATTATGTTCTCTAACCATACCTCACAAAACACACACGGACCCATTATCACCTCATGATTAGAACCACTAAACCCAATCTAACAGCTATCCTTAACCTAATCCATTCTCTGAAATACACTTAGTAATTTACATTCGGATCCTAGTCCACCGCAGAGGAAAAAAAATACAAAACTCCACGCCCCGCGTCCGCAACCCCTACAACCTCACATGCCCTCATACCGTGCACCTCCAAATCCATCCCCGCACGCCCAAATCTATCTCTTCCTCCTCATATCCTCTATGTTCTCTCTCCCTCCCCGAGCGCACACAACCATGTGCAGTTACCCCCCCCCCCCCGCCGCCCCAAATCCTCTACTCCCCCATGATTTGGACCTCACACTAGCAGAACACGGGCGCAACATCAGTGCAGAAGACCTGGAGCACAAGAAGATCACGATTGGGAGAGAGAAGTTAAGGCAATGACCGCACCGACGTGCCCACCTCTGATCACTTGAGGGCCGCAATCCCTCCAACAACAGCCCACTTTCGAGACAGCCCGCCCATTCTCGCATGAGATCCATCACACTGTCGTAGCCTAGTGCATTCACCTCTCACTGCTCGTTGCCGAGATGCATACCCTCAAGCATCTCCCCACTACCGGAGTCTGGCACGAGCGCCGCCCCACCCGCTGAGCCCGCGCCGCATCGCCGCCCCTCACCCATCGACCGCCCCGAGTGTCTTCCTGCCTCTCTTTGCTCCTCGCTGTTGGGAATCGTAGCATAATTTTAAAATTTTCCTACGTTCACCAAGATGCATCTATGGAGTATACTAGCAACGAGGGGAAGGGAGTGCATCTACATACCCTTGTAGATCGCGAGCGGAAGCGTTCCAATGAACGTGGATGACGGAGTCGTACTCGCCGTGATCCAAATCACCGATGACCGAGTGCCGAACGGACGGCACCTCCGCGTTCAACACACGTACGGTGCAGCGACGTCTCCTCCTTCTTGATCCAGCAAGGGGGAAGGAGAGTTTGATGGAGATCCAGCAGCACGACAGCGTGGTGGTGGATGTAGCGGGTCTCCGGCAGGGCTTCGCCGAGCTTCTGCGAGAGAGAGAGGTGTTGCAGGGGAGGAGGGAGGCGCCCAAGGCTGTAGGTTGCTGCCCTCCCTCCCCCCTTTATATAGGCCCCCTTGGGAGGGGGGCCGTCCAAAACCCATCTAGGGTTGGGGGGCGGCGGCCAAAGGGGGGAAGGGGTTGCCTTGCCCCCCAAGGCAAGTGGGAAGCCCCCCCACCCTAGGGTTCCCAACCCTAGGCGCATGGGGGAGGCCCATGGGAGGGGGGCGCCCAGCCCACTAGGGGCTGGTTCCCTTCCCACTTCAGCCCACGGGGCCCTCCGGGATAGGTGGCCCCACCCGATGGACCCCGGGACCCTTCCGGTGGTCCCGGTACAATACCGGTAACCCCCAAAACTTTCCCGGTGGCCGAAACTTGACTTCCTATATATAATTATTCACCTCCGGACCATTCCGGAACCTCTCGTGACGTCCGGGATCTCATCCGGGACTCCGAACAACTTTCGGGTTTCCGCATACACATATCTCTACAACCCTAGCGTCACCGAACCTTAAGTGTGTAGACCCTACGGGTTCGGGAGACATGTAGACATGACCGAGACGCCTCTCCGGTCAATAATCAACAGCGGCATCTGGATACCCATGTTGGCTCCCACATGTTCCACGATGATCTCATCGGATGAACCACGGTGTCGAGGATTCAATCAATCCCGTATGCAATTCCCTTTGTCAATCGGTATGTTACTTGCCCGAGATTCGATCGTCGGTATCCCAATACCTTGTTCAATCTCATTACTGACAAGTCTCTTTACTCGTACCGCAATGCATGATCCCGTGACTAACGCCTTAGTCACATAGAGCTCATTATGATGATGCATTACCGAGTGGGCCCAGAGATACCTCTCCGTCACACGGAGTGACAAATCCCAGTCTCGATCCGTGCCAACCCAACAGACACTTTCGGAGATACCCGTAGTGCACCTTTATAGTCACCCAGTTACGTTGTGACGTTTGGCACACCCAAAGCACTCCTACGGTATCCGGGAGTTGCACGATCTCATGGTCTAAGGAAAAGATACTTGACATTGGAAAAGCTCTAGCAAACGAAACTACACGATCTTTTATGCCATGCTTAGGATTGGGTCTTGTCCATCACATCATTCTCCTAATGATGTGATCCCGTTATCAACGACATCCCATGTCCATAGTCAGGAAACCATGACTATCTGTTGATCAACGAGGTAGTCAACTAGAGGCTTACTAGGGACACGTTGTGGTCTATGTATTCATACATGTATTACGATTTCCGGACAATACAATTATAGCATGAACAATAGACAATTACCTTGAACAAAGAAATATAATAATAACCATTTATTATTGCCTCTAGGGCATATTTCCAACAGTCTCCCACTTGCACTAGAGTCAATAATCTAGTTACATTGTGATGAATCGAACACCCATTGCGTCCTGGTGTTGATCATGTTTTGCCCTTAGGAGAGGTTTAGTCAACGGATCTGCTACATTCAGGTCCGTATGTACTTTACAAATATCTATGTCTCCATTTTGAACACTTTCACGAATGGAGTTGAAGCGACGCTTGATATGCCTGGTCTTCCTGTGAAACCTGGGCTCCTTCGCAAGGGCAATGGCTCCAGTGTTGACACAGAAGAGAGTCATCGGGCCCAACGCATTGGGAATCACCCCTAGGTCGGTAATGAACTCCTTCATCCAGACTGCTTCTTGTGCTGCCTCCGAGGCTGCCATGTATTCCGCTTCACATGTAGATCCCGCCACGACGCTCTGCTTGCAACTGCACCAGCTTACTGCTCCTCCATTCAAAATATACACGTATCCGGTCTGTGACTTCGAGTCATCCAGATCTGTGTCGAAGCTAGCGTCGACGTAACCCTTTACGACGAGCTCTTCGTCACCTCCATAAACGAGAAACATGTCCTTAGTCCTTTTTAGGTACTTCAGGATATTCTTGACCGCTGTCCAGTGTTCCATGCCGGGATTACTTTGGTACCTTCCTACCAAACTTACGGCAAGGTTTACATCAGGTCTGGTGCACAGCATGGCATACATAATAGACCCTATGGCCGAGGCATAGGGGATGACACTCATCTTTTCTCTATCTTCTGCCGTGGTCGGGCATTGAGCCGTGCTCAACTGCACACCTTGCAATACAGGCAAGAACCCCTTCTTGGACTGATCCATATTGAACTTCTTCAATATCTTGTCAAGGTATGTACTCTATGAAAGACCAATGAGGCGTCTTGATCTATCTCTATAGATCTTGATGCCTAATATATAAGCAGCTTCTCCAAGGTCCTTCATTGAAAAACACTTATTCAAATAGGCCTTTATACTTTCCAAGAATTCTATATCATTTCCCATCAATAATATGTCGTCCACATATAATATGAGAAATGCTACAGAGCTCCCACTCACTTTCTTGTAAACGCAGGCTTCTCCATAAGTCTGTGTAAACCCAAACGCTTTGATCATCTCATCAAAGCGAATGTTCCAACTCCGAGATGCTTGCACCAGCCCATAGATTGAGCGCTGGAGCTTGCATACTTTGTTAGCATTCTTAGGATCGACAAAACCTTCCGGCTGCATCATATACAACTCTTCCTTAAGGAAGCCGTTAAGGAATGCCGTTTTGACGTCCATCTGCCATATCTCATAATCATAGTATGCGGCAATTGCTAACATGATTCGGACGGACTTCAGCTTCGCTACGGGTGAGAAAGTCTCATCGTAGTCAACCCCTTGAACTTGTCGATAACCCTTAGCGACAAGTCGAGCTTTGTAGATGGTCACATTACCATCCGCGTCCGTCTTCTTCTTAAAGATCCATTTGTTTTCTATGGCTCGCCGCTCATCGGGCAAGTCAGTCAAAGTCCATACTTTGTTTTCATACATGGATTCTGTCTCGGATTTCATGGCTTCTAGCCATTTGTCGGAATCCGGGCCCGCCATCGCTTCTTCATAGTTCGAAGGTTCACCGTTGTCTAACAACATGATTTCCAGGACAGGGTTGCCGTACCACTTTGGTGCGGAACGTGTCCTTGTGGACCTACGAAGTTCAGTAACTTGATCCGAAGCTTCATGATCATCATCATTAACTTCCTCCCCAGTCGGTGTAGGCACTACAGGAACATTTTCCCGCGCTGCGCTACTTTCCGGTTCGGAAGGGGTGACTATCACCTCATCAAGTTCCACTTTCCTCCCACTCAATTCTTTCGAGAGAAACTCCTTCTCCAGAAAGGACCCGTTCTCGGCAACGAAGATCTTGCCTTCGGATCTGAGGTAGAAGGTATACCCAATAGTTTCCTTAGGGTATCCTATGAATACGCATTTTTCCGACTTGGGTTCGAGCTTTTCAGGTTGAAGTTTCTTGACATAAGCATCGCATCCCCAAACTTTTAGAAACGACAGCTTAGGTTTCTTCCCAAACCATAATTCATACGGTGTCGTCTCAACGGATTTCGACGGAGCCCTATTTAAAGTGAATGCGGCAGTCTCTAAAGCATAGCCCCAAAATGAGAGCGGTAAATCGGTAAGAGACATCATAGATCGCACCATATCCAATAGAGTGCGATTACGACGTTCGGATACACCATTTCTCTGAGGTGTTCCAGGCGGCGTGAGTTGTGAAACTATTCCACATTTCCTTAAGTGTGTACCAAATTCGTGACTTAAATATTCTCCACCACGATCTGATCGTAAGAATTTTATTTTCCTGTCACGTTGATTCTCAACTTCACTCTGAAATTCCTTGAACTTTTCAAATGTTTCAGACTTGTGTTTCATTAGGTAGACATACCCATATCTACTTAAATCATCAGTGCTAGTGAGAACATAACGATATCCTCCGCGAGCCTCAACACTCATTGGACCGCACACATCGGTATGTATGATTTCCAATAAGTTGGTTGCTCGCTCCATTGTTCCGGAGAACGGAGTCTTGGTCATCTTACCCATGAGGCATGGTTCGCATGTGTCAAATGATTCGTAATCAAGAGACTCCAAAAGTCCATCTGCATGGAGCTTCTTCATGCGCTTGACACCAATGTGACCAAGGCGGCAGTGCCACAAGTATGTGGGACTATCGTTATCAACTTTACATCTTTTGGTATTCACACTATGAACATGTGTAACATCACGTTCGAGATTCATCAAAAATAAACCATCGACCAGCGGGGCATGACCATAAAACATATCTCTCAAATAAATAGAACAACCATTATCCTCGGATTTAAATGAGTAGCCATCTCGAATTAAACGAGATCCAGATACAATGTTCATGCTCAAAGCTGGCACTAAATAACAATTATTGAGGTTTAAAACTAATCCCGTGGGTAGATGCTGAGGTAGCGTGCCGACGGCGATCACATCGACCTTGGAACCATTCCCGACGCGCATCGTCACCTCGTCCTTTGCCAGTCTCCGTTTATTCCGTAGTTCCTGTTTTGAGTTACAAATATGAGCAACCGCACCGGTATCAAATACCCAGGAGCTACTACGAGTACTGGTAAGGTACACATCAATTACATGTATATCACATATACCTTTGGTGTTGCCGGCCTTCTTCTTGTCCGCTAAGTATTTGGGGCAGTTCCGCTTCCAGTGACCACTTCCCTTGCAATAAAAGCACTCAGTTTCAGGCTTGGGTCTATTCTTCGACTTCTTCCCGGCAACTGGCTTACCGGGCGCGGCAACTCCCTTGCCGTCCTTCTTGAAGTTCTTCTTACCCTTGCCCTTCTTGAACTTAGTGGTTTTATTCACCATCAACACTTGATGTTCTTTTCTAATCTCTACCTCAGCCGATTTCAGCATTGAATATACCCCAGGAATGGTCTTTTCCATCCCCTGCATATTGAAGTTCATCACAAAGCTCTTGTAGCTTGGTGGAAGCGACTGGAGGATTCTGTCAATGACCGCGTCATTCGGGAGATTGACTCCCAGCTGAGACAAGCGGTTATGCAACCCAGACATTCTGAGTATGTGCTCACTAACAGAACTGTTCTCCTCCATTTTACAGCTGAAGAACTTGTCGGAGACATCATATCTCTCGACCCGGGCATGAGCTTGGAAAACCAATTTCAGCTCCTCGAACATCTCATATGCTCCATGTTTCTCAAAACGCTTTTGGAGACCCGGTTCTAAGCTGTAAAGCATGCCGCACTGAACGAGGGAGTAATCATCAGCACGCTGCTGCCAAGCGTTCATAACGTCTTGGTTCTCTAGGATTGGTGCATCACCTAGCGGTGCTTCTAAGACATAATCTTTCTTGGCTACTACGAGGATGATCCTCAGTTTCCGGACCCAGTCCGTATAGTTGCTGCCATCATCTTTCAGCTTGGTTTTCTCTAGGAACGCGTTGAAATTGAGGACAACGTTGGCCATTTGATCTACAAGACATAGTGTAAAGATTTTAGACTAAGTTCATGATAATTAAGTTCATATAATCAAATTATTCAATGAACTCCCACTCAGATAGACATCCCTCTAGTCATCTAAGTGAAACATGATCCGAGTTAACTAGGCCGTGTCCGATCATCACGTGAGACGGACTAGTCAAGATCGGTGAACATCTCCATGTTGATCGTATCTTCTATACGACTCATGCTCGACCTTTCGGTCCTCCGTGTTCCGAGGCCATGTCTGTACATGCTAGGCTCGTCAAGTCAACCTAAGTGTATTGCGTGTGTTCCGAGGCCATGTCTGTACATGCTAGGCTCGTCAACACCCGTTGTATTCGAACGTTAGAATCTATCACACCCGATCATCACGTGGTGCTTCGAAACAACGAACCTTCGCAACGGTGCACAGTTAGGGGGAACACTTTTCTTGAAATTATCATAAGGGATCATCTTACTTACTACCTTCGTTCTAAGCAAATAAGATGCAAAAACATGATAAACATCACATGCAATCAAATAGTGACATGATATGGCCAATATCATTATGCTCCTTTGATCTCTATCTTCGGGGCACCATGATCATCTTCGTCACCGGCATGACACCATGATCTCCATCATCATGATCTCCATCATTGTGTCTTCATAAGTCGTCACGCCAACGATTACTTCTACTTCTATGGCTAACGCGTTTAGCAACAAAGTAAAGTAAATTACATGGCGTTATTCAATGACACGCAGGTCAAACAAAATAATAAAGACAACTCCTATGGCTCCTGCCGGTTGTCAAACTCATTGACATGCAAGTCGTGATTCCTATTACAAGAATATGATCAATCTCATACATCACATATATCATTCATCACATCTTCTGGCCATATCACATCACATAGCACTTGCTGCAAAAACAAGTTAGACGTCCTCTAATTGTTTGTTGCAAGTTTTTACGTGGTTTGTAGGTTTCTAGCAAGAACGTTTTCTTACCTACGTATGACCACAACGTGATTTGCCAATTTCTATTTACCCTTCATAAGGACCCTTTTCATCGAATCCGTTCCGACTAAAGTAGGAGAGACAGACACCCGCTAGCCACCTTATGCAACTAGTGCATGTCAATCGGTGGAACCTGTCTCACGTAAGCGTACGTGTAAGGTCGGTCCGGGCCGCTTCATCCTACAATGCCGCCGAAACAAGAAAAGACTAGTAGCGGCAAGAAGAATTGGCAAACTCAACGCCCACAACTGCTTTGTGTTCAACTCGTGCATAGTAACTACGCATAGGCCTGGCTCATGATGCCACTGTTGGGAATCGTAGCATAATTTTAAAATTTTCCTACGTTCACCAAGATGCATCTATGGAGTATACTAGCAACGAGGGGTAGGGAGTGCATCTACATACCCTTGTAGATCGCGAGCGGAAGCGTTCCAATGAACGTGGATGACGGAGTCGTACTCGCCGTGATCCAAATCATCGATGACCGAGTGCCGAACGGACGGCACCTCCGCGTTCAACACACGTACGGTGCAGCGACGTCTCCTCCTTCTTGATCCAGCAAGGGGGAAGGAGAGGTTGATGGAGATCCAGCAGCACGACGGCGTGGTGGTGGATGTAGCGGGTCTCCGGTAGGGCTTCGCCGAGCTTCTGCGAGAGAGAGAGGTGTTGCAGGGGAGGAGGGAGGCGCCCAAGGCTGTAGGTTGCTGCCCTCCCTCCCCCCTTTATATAGGCCCCCTTGGGAGGGGGGGCCGGCCAAAACCCATCTAGGGTTGGGGGGGGCGGCGGCCAAAGGGGGGGAAGGGGTTGCCTTGCCCCCCAAGGCAAGTGGGAAGCCCCCCCACCCTAGGGTTCCCAACCCTAGGCGCATGGGGGGAGGCCCATGGGGGGGCGCCCAGCCCACTAGGGGCTGGTTCCCTTCCCACTTCAGCCCACGGGGCCCTCCGGGATAGGTGACCCCACCCGGTGGACCCCCGGGACCCTTCCGGTGGTCCCGGTACAATACCGGTAACCCCCGAAACTTTCCCGGTGGCCGAAACTTGACTTCCTATATATAATTCTTCACCTCCGGACCATTTCGGAACCTCTCGTGACGTCCGGGATCTCATCCGGGACTCCGAACAACTTTCGGGTTTCCGCATACACATATCTCTACAACCCTAGCGTCACCGAACCTTAAGTGTGTAGACCCTACGGGTTCGGGAGACATGTAGACATGACCGAGACGCCTCTCCGGTCAATAACCAACAGCGGGATCTGGATACCCATGTTGGCTCCCACATGTTCCACGATGATCTCATCGGATGAACCACGGTGTCGAGGATTCAATCAATCCCGTATGCAATTCCCTTTGTCAATCGGTATGTTACTTGCCCGAGATTGGATCGTCGGTATCCCAATACCTTGTTCAATCTCGTTACCGGCAAGTCTCTTTACTCGTACCGCAATGCATGATCCCGTGACTAACGCCTTAGTCACATAGAGCTCATTATGATGATGCATTACCGAGTGGGCCCAGAGATACCTCTCCGTCACACGGAGTGACAAATCCCAGTCTCGATCCGTGCCAACCCAACAGACACTTTCAGAGATACCCGTAGTGCACCTTTATAGTCACCCAGTTACGTTGTGACGTTTGGCACACCCAAAGCACTCCTACGGTATCCGGGAGTTGCACGATCTCATGGTCTAAGGAAAAGATACTTGACATTGGAAAAGCTCTAGCAAACGAAACTACACGATCTTTTATGCCATGCTTAGGATTGGGTCTTGTCCATCACATCATTCTCCTAATGATGTGATCCCGTTATCAACGACATCCCATGTCCATAGTCAGGAAACCATGACTATCTGTTGATCAACGAGCTAGTCAACTAGAGGCTTACTAGGGACACGTTGTGGTCTATGTATTCACACATGTATTACGATTTCCGGACAATACAATTATAGCATGAACAATAGACAATTACCATGAACAAAGAAATATAATAATAACCATTTATTATTGCCTCTAGGGCATATTTCCAACACTCGCCACCCTCACTACTCGCCCCGCACGGGCCTGCTCGACAAATATATGGGCGGGGATTTTGAGCCGAGGCGAACCCCCCTCCCCCTGCATCTCGTGCCTTTCCATGGGGCTCTCCCGTTCGTGGTGCTAAGTTGTCGGCTGAGCACGTGTGGCGCATGCGACGAATATCAAGATCCGGGAGAAAGAGGAGGAGGCAGAGAGGGGAGTGGAGTGGGTAACAAGAGAGGGTGAGGGAGGACGAATAGGATTAAAAAAAAACTAGAAGCACGCTGGTGAAGGTACAACCTCCCCAACCCCAAGCAGCCCAAACCTATAGTAGCAAAGTGTGCATCTAATGAAATAAACCAGGCACTGCTTTTCTACACTACTAATGACCCGAGGATTATATTGAGTAAGGAACCAAATATTTATGGTCACAACAACCATGATCAGCTTTTCAAAAAGCAAAGGTTAGTCACAATTGTCTTTTATTTCCTCACAAAATGTGTATGCATGTGTGCTGAATATCATCTTTCATTTTTTAGTGGAAGATATTGCAGTCAGTAACAAGGTCCTTTTATACTTATGATCAGGTGCAGGTACAGATCAACTTAATGTTCATATGAAGAAAAAAACAGAATTCTGTTTGATCCTCAGTAGATACACCGATTGGGAGGTATCTCATACTACTCTGAACGTCTTATTCTTATGGTGTAATCATAACATGTTCTGCATTAGGTGATCACAACTTTCTTGATTCACATGCATTCCTTAACACAAGCATAATAGTAAACCTTGGTCTACGTGATGGAGACCTTGGAACATAAGGTGGAGAATTACAATAGGTCATTGACATCTCGGGAAGCTGTTCAACACATTGATTTTTTCCAATAGATTCACATTAGGGCTCGGGTCTATCTGAATGCCCAACATGTGTGTGTGGGTGGGGGGGGGGGGGGGGGGGGGGGGGTATAGTTCTCTCAAAGCGACACCCCTTGCTCCATGGTGTACTCCAACAAGGCCTGCTTCATCACCCGACCTTCTTAGGTAATTTCTTAAAGGCAGGTTTTTTACTTAGGTAATGATGTGCATTCATATCGATGAGTGTATGGTGAGCATCTGAGATTGTAATATGTTCAGGAAGAAATATTAAATAAAAATAAAATTATGAAAAAAACTAAAAGGAAAAACGAAATAAAAAAGAACGAAAATAAAAAAAAGCAGGAAAAAAGAAAAAAAACAACAAAAAACGCCAAAACTGGAAGGATCTAATGGGCCGGTCAAAATTGTAAGTAGCGGCAGCGGGGGTACGCGCTCGCTCACTAACTAGCAACCTATGCGCCAAATAGGATTCCCCGCCGCCTGTCATCTAACTAGCGGCCTACGTGTCAAATAGAATTCCCCGGCAAACGCAAAGGGCGTCCGAATTGGACAACCCCATTTACACTCAGCTTCCTTTCAATTATGTACGTGCAGCGCGTTGGTTTCCTGGGTTTTGCTTTTGTTCCGTTTTGTATTTTGTGTCTTGCCCTACTGTTTTGCCCTTTGATTTCCGTTTTCTGTTTTTCTCATATTTTTCCTTTATTACTATATTATTATCTTTCATTTTTCATTTTTTGAGTTTTTTTTACTTTCTTTGCTTTTCTTTAAATTTTTACATTTTGGTTAGTAAAAATACATTATGTTTTATTATTATTTCCATGGAGATAAAAATGTGCACGATTAAAAATATATTCAACAATTATAAAAATCTTTATGAGTTTATAAAAATCACAAACTTAAAAATCTTCGCACATTTAAAAAATCACCATGACCATGTTTGTGAATTTACAAACATAAATAAATTGTAACAATGTTCGCGAAATATAGGAACTGTACGTAAAATTAGTAAATTGCTTGGGAAATTTTGCAAATGTTCATGAATACAGAAAAATGTTCACACATCTAAAAAGTCATTAATTTGAGAAATTATAATGAATTTTAAGGACATCCAAGAATTGAAACAAATGTATTGAAATTTAAAAAAAATCTATTTTTTTATTTTTTTGGGATTTTATAAAATGTTGAGAAATTTTAAAACTTTCCCTAAATTTAGAAATATTCATGAATTTTCAGTGAATGTTAAGAAAAATAGAATCTTTGAAAAAACGCTTTTAGATATTGATGAATTTAAAATCATAAATTTTAGAAATTCAAAAGAAATATTCAGGTGAAAAATGGACTGGAAAAATGCACGAACCCTGTTGAAGGTCGCTCAGTAAACCAAAATAAGAAAACACATGAAGGATGTTGAAGATGACTTTGTAAAGAAAGCTCGAACTGGGCGAGCTAGGAATGTAATAATTAAGAGCCTGTGTGTTTGCCAGGCAAAATGATTTTGGAGCCGACGAAAGTGGCAGCACATACAAGGGAGGAGGAATGCTCGAGAAAAGATGTCCTCTCCCCACTCAAACAGATGCTCATCGTATGAAAGGCGAGAACTCCTACCACTTGTTCATGCAAGCTCATCATCTAAGAGAACTTGATGATAATAGTATAAAAAGTAATCTTATATTTTGAGACGGACACTTTAGCCACGCAAAGGACATATACCTACAGAAATCACATGTTTGGCATGCATACGAGCCACTGGCTCACATCCGGGCTATCCGTACAGGTATTACGTGGCCAGCCAACAAGCAGCGGAGCTAGATAAAGGGCATCTAAACCAAATAGAGCTCAGCCTACAGCTAGAGATAGCCAAACCAAAACACTGGTATTTTGGTTAGTAATCTTATATTGTTTGCTATTTCAGTCTTGGGGATATTTTTATCACTGAGTCGATGTCATGAACAGTGATTCAACATAACGGTGCAAGATTCTGCATTTTTGTGAATAAATTATTTCAACACGATAACATTTTTGGTGCAAGAAAATGTAGTATCATCTCATTCACTGGAAAAATTCTTATTTTCTCATTCAATTTTACAAATTAGTTCGAACCGATCTAGAAAAGTGTTCAACTAAACAAATGATTGTCTGTTTTAGAGTTTAAAGAAATATGAGATCTACGCGGGCCTCAACTTCTAATCCGCAGTGCTCGGCCTCAACTCAGAGCTGAGAAATTCTCAAGGGTGCCTGCAATAAAAAAAAAGAGAAATTTTCAAGAGACTAGGAATTCACAAAGGCGTATCTCGTGCATATACCTAATGTTTTTGCGTGTCTAAGTACTAAAAAAGCGTTAAGTGTATTTTTGGTTCTTCCTCAACGATTGACATAGTGTTACTTTTATCTTTGGTGTACACCTCACCTCTGACTTTCATATTTCAGTATTGTGTAACACTGATTCCCGAAAGCAGTCAACCATGGTCAAACCAATTTTTTTTTTAAAGCTCGTATCACTACTAGAATCGATCTTTTTGCTGAGTTTCGAGTTTCAAAGAAACTCGGAAGAGCCCATAATAAACTCGGCTAATTCTTCCCCGAGTGCCAAACTCGGTGTACAACACTCGGCTGGACATGGGCCAACAATCATTAATACTGCCGAGTTCTTTCCATCGCGAACTCGGCGAATTTTAAAATAATATTTGTCGACTTCCTACCATAAAAACTCGACAAACAAAACTGCTAGGCAAGACGGAGCATTAACGGAATTTTGATTTTTAAAAATGAAACAGAGAAAATGTTTACCAGGTCTCCGTTAGCCAAAACTCGGCAAAGAAAGACCGCCGTCACGGCTCCGTCGTCTGCTCTATAGCAGGGCCCACCTGTTAGACTTTACCGAGTTTGTTCAGGCTGGAACTCGGCGAAATTGAGATTCTGCCGAGTTTATTTTCCTCGCCGAGTCATTTTCCGTTGGAACTAGGCAAAGTATGAAGTCTACCGACTTCCTTATCACTGCGGAGTCCAATTTTTAATCAAACCTGGCAGACACAAGTTTGCTGAGTGCCGATAGAATGAACTCGACAAAGTATTGGAACTCGGCACAAAATCAGATTCTAGTAGTGTATATTATTAAGTAATAGATTCTTTAAACCATTCATTACAACATTCACCCCATAGGGTGTGATACTACCATATAGAATACCATTAGAACGACAATGAAAACTAAATTTAGCAATCTCATGCACCACCAAATTGGCTTGCTGTTTGATCTTTATCAACTCAAAATTTGGAAAAGCTTTGTCAATCACAGCGCTTGGTTCTTCAGATCAATGAGCGACGATCTGTCTAGGCATTCATTTGCAAGAAATGAATATACAGAGGAGAAATCCGTTTCCAAAATAATAGTTATGAATAGTGATATCGATGTAGAGGCCCACCAAGCAAGCACGAAGCTCTGCTTCTTCCACGCTGGAGCAAATGGGAATAAAATCCCAAAAAATTTCTGGCAGCCACACCCAGAATCGCCAACCCAAGGGTAGCAAAAAAGGTGGCATCCACCTTTATCTTAATACAAGTAGACGAAGGAGGCAACCACCCAACATTTGTAACCACTGGAGAAATGTTGTAGGCACTTTCAAGTTTCAACAGAAAAAATCCCACTTTTCTCATAGTGCCAAGCCACAAAATCTCCCTCCCCAGAAGAAGGGATATGAAGCTTAAGGATCTTCTCGGCAACACGGGGAAAAACAAATGCCTAATTAAATTCATGTATCATATCCTTGTCCGTGTTAAGACTAAATCAGAAACCCAATTTTGCCTGGATCTGTTCTTCTTAGTGGTAACTCTAAGGCCGGAAGTTCTGGCAAGCCATTTATCCCACTAGATATTAACATTGCCATCATAGACCCTCCAGAAAACTCCACATTTGAGCAGCTCAAGACAATGCATGATACCTTGCCAAGATGCGAAGACGGACTTCAGGAAAGCAGTATCATGAAGGTGACCCTGAGGATAGTAGTTTGCGTTCAATAATCTGGCCCATAAGGACTCAGGAATTTCCAATAAACGCCAAGTTTGTTTGCCTTTGGGAAATCATAGCATTTCTGGTGAGAGCAAGGCATCCCACGCTAGAAGGCTCTCTTTGTCTTTTGGTCCCACCACACTCATCTCTCTCTGTCATTACAAACACACACATTGAGGGAGAGGGAGAGGCAGGGACCAAGCCAGCGATGTCGTGCTCGCATAGTCAAGAGGCAAAGTAATATACGTTTTTGTGAAAATCAAGAGATGGCACTCAAATATTTAGCCACGTCGTTTCCTGTGGCTGTCAAAGTTTGGAGGGATCAGTATCTAAAACAAGGGCGCGGGACGATACTTGCTTCTTTGGCGATGACAAGGCCCCATCCGTCGTACACCACCTGTGCGTGCCCCACACTCATAGTTTTTTGTCTGTGTCCCCGATGGATCATTTACGGTAAATTTCCTGTACTCGTACCTAGTAAAGAGCTTCATCGTCAGCAAACGAGTGTTACCCCATGTACTTTGTTGTCCGTGCATGGGATTCTCAGCTGTTGTTGACGGCAACGAAAAAAATAGCGCGCTACAAAATATAGCGAGGCCCTTCTCCAAATGCTACACAAGTTATAGCGTGCTATATTTCAAAATAGCATTTGCAAAAAAATTCAAATATATCTAGAAATAAAGTATTTAAGCAACTAAATTTTTGCTAGGAGCAAGCAATATATGCATAAGGGCCAAATCTAGGACATAAAAATTGTAAGTCTCAAATAGTTTCAAGATAAAAAGAGTGAGAAAGGTAGTGGTCGTGGGTTGGTTTTGGCCTGCTGGGCCTGCTGGGCTGTGGTTGTTTAAATTTTGCATGGTCTGCACGTTAAAACGTGTAACGCTACAACGTTATAGTCGTGTGTAGCGCGCTAATTACGCAATTAGCGTCGTAGCGGCCGATTTTGCCATAACGTAACGTCTCCCTTCCGAATATGCTATAACCGCGCTATAACGGCGAAATAGCGTGCTATTTTTTTCGTTGTTGACGGCAAGGCATTCCGTTTCTGTCGAGAGCAAATCAAACCATTTCGGGTGAGAGCAAAGGCGCTAGTCGACGGCCGTGATGCGGAGAGGTCCCCGGCGCTAGAAGGCTCCCTTTGTCCTTTGCTCCCACCACCCACTCATTTCTATGACTCACCATACCAGCACTTATCATCGATGCAAATGTCTTGCTCATACCGACAAATCCGTAGTTTTCATCTTTGATTTCCCTTGCTAGCTTCTACGGCCGAGCGCAATTATATTTGGGCACGTTTGGCTGCTCATGCATGCTCCATGCTGTGCTGAAATCAGTGGTAGTATAATCTAACAATCACATGCATGATGGAAGACCTTTGCATTGTGTCTGCGCGCAATCACATGTGTTGCTATATACGCGCTTAGAGACAAATTAAGGGGAAAAGTTTACAATGCAAACAAGAGGTGCTAGCTGGGGCTAATATGGACCACCCGCGGTGGCTACGGTTTTCTCACTGCCGCGGCTTACTAAAAATGGTGTTTCTGTGTTTTTGATAAAATGCCTTAAATGGAGAGTATGTTGCTAGCTAGTTGTTGGTGTAACCAGGAGTGCTCTGCTGTCCGTGTCTCTGTCATTGCCCCGCTGCTCCGACCTCCCAGATTCTATATAGCCTGCCTTGGATTCTTGGCCTGCTTTAGTATATAGCAGATCCATATCTTCCTCTCTAACGGGAGCAGAAACGTACGGCTGCTAGCTCTTCTTGGTTTGCAGTTTGCACTTTGCACACAGCTCAAGTAAGTACGGTCTAACCAGATTCGTTTGCTCGATCATCTAGCCTTCACCTTGTGAGTAACTCCGCATGCAATCCGATGCATATGTAGGAAACAGCTAGCTAGTGTGATAATCAATGGCGTTATCAGCTGCTCCTGCCGGCCAGGCACCGCCGCTGGGTAAGCAGCTCAGCTACCAGCTCGCCGCTGCTGTGAGGAGCATCAACTGGACTTACACCATTTTCTGGTCCATGTCCACCAGCCAGCGCCCACCTGGGTAATTAACCAATTATACATCCGTACGGAGTACATTCATGTATATATAGCTGGTGACAAGTTGGTATTTTCTTGAAGCAAAATTCGAAAAGTTTATACATTTCATATCCAGAACCTATCGGTTTGATTTTGTAGAGTTCTGACGTGGAAGGACGGCTTCTACAACGGCGAGGTAAAGACGAGGAAGATCATAAGCTCGACTACCACGGAGGTTACCGCAAACGACCTCATCCTGCAGAGGAGCGAGCAGCTAAGGGAGCTCTACGAGTCTCTCCTGTCCGGCAAGGCGGACCACCGGGCGAGGCGTCCTGCCGCCTCGCTGTCCCCGGAGGATCTCGGGGAAGCCGAGTGGTACTACACGCTGAGCATGACTTACTCATTCCGGCCTGGTCAAGGGTACGTATGCAACTACTATACACATTCACACACGATGAACCGTAAAATCAGAAAAGATAGCAAACATAATCTAAACCTTTTGAAATTTTGTGGCTTCAATTATGACCAAAATTTTAGGTGCTTGCAAAATTTGGTAGCCAAATAAAATCAAATGAGCTTGTGGCAAACAAAACGAAAATTCTGCTCAAATAGTGCACACAAGTTTGAGCACAAATTTATTTAGTTATTGAAAGGAGCTCCTCGGATGTCATTTGGTGACCAAATTTTACAAGGAACGTAAAACATTTTATCATAATCAAGGCCACGAAGTTTCAGACTTTTTAGATTTTGTTTGCTATTTGCTTTTTATATTTACTGTTCATCATGCGTGCAATGCACCCGGGTGTAGAAAAACCTACGCCCAAGCTAGTTTAACTCTATTTTCCGATAAAGGGTGATATATTTAGCTAGCGTATATGGTTTGATGTATTGGAGATTCCTGCATTCATTTTTATAGTTATATAGTAAAACACTACGGTACACTCTTCAGTCTAAAAGAGAAACATGACAACACTACATGAAAACACGGTGATAGGATTCTTCTTCTTACACGGTGTAAAACTTCGACGAACCTAAAGCAAGAAGAAAAACCGGCAAAACATTACATAATACAGTAAAACAAGTCAAGCTAGTCTGTTGTACTTACTTTGACTGTAGAGTCAAAGCGTTCTTACTGAAGTCTTTGCTCTTGAGGTGTAAGTTAATATGGTGCCACATTTTATTAGTTGCCTTTTATTTTGGAATAAAGTTTACGTACTTGTTCAATCGGGAAGCAGCTGGTTAAATCATGGAATTATGATCCAAACAAACTAGTATCATAAGAGTTTTTGTAGGAACTTTGTGTAGGAATAGGATTTCAATTTATTCTGCTTTCAAGTCAGGTTTTGAGCCATTAGTTTGAAATCCGATGACTCTGGTTCAGCTTTCCTCCCCCCTCCCAACCAAAACCAGTTGAAGGTCTACCTCTCTTCCGGTGGCAACGCCACTTCGTAGTGCCCGCCTCCGACAAGGTCCTGGCAAGCCCTCGTTGGCGAGCTCGGGCACTGTCTAATGAATAGCACCTGCGAATTAATATACTCCTACTTACCTAGTTACTTTCAGGTTGCCAGGCAAGAGCTTTGTGAGCAATGAACATGTTTGGTTGTACAATGCTCAATACGCAGACACTAAAACTTTCCAGCGCGCTCTCTTAGCAAAGGTATCTTATACATATTTATCTCAAACTATGTATACATCTTTCAGTCGTTAACTAACATCATGATGCTTGCCCACACTACCGGACGGTTAAATCAGACTGCGCCTATTCTGGTCAGCACATTACTTCTTTATTACTTCATGCATGCTTCGAGATCTCCTTATATGCATCTATCACGTGTTTACCCTCTAGATCTCTGATCTCAACCTGGATCACATTTTTCAGACAGTCGTTTGCATCCCCTTCATGGGTGGTGTGCTGGAGCTTGGAACGTCGGATTTGGTGAGGGCATATGATTTTCGCTATAAGTTTTATGTGCGAAGGATTTTCACTAATTTTTGAGTATCTCTCAATATATTATTTCCTTTTGTTTTGTACTTCTGTTAATGGGTGCACGCAAACTTTTAAATTGTGACGGCTTCAATTACCGGCACTCCCTCCGTCACAAATTATCGTGTATACAACTTTTTTAGAAGCATATGTTTTATGGTTTAATCAAGTTTATAGAGAAAAACATTAACATTAGTAATATCAAATAATATTATATAAAAATATGTTTTACAATATTATATATAATGGCACAGTCTAAGCATGGACGATTCCATCAATGGGGGTGGCGGTGTGAGACTAGAATATGACGGCACGCCAGGCAACAACGGGGGTTATGCTTACCTTTATAGGAGCGATAGGGTCATCACAGGTGGGTGAATCAGTTCACCCGTCAACGATGATACATCAAGAGGTTGATGTTTGAAAGCCCATATGCAGTACATCTTACTTCCGTAGATAGATTTTCTGTACAACCACAATGGCTAGTAACTGTCTACGTGCAATGCACGTTTATATTAGACAAGGTATTAATTGTATTGTGTATTAATATTAGGCAAGATATAAATTACATGTTAATATTAGGTAAGACCATAAGATATAATTGCTTGGTTAATGGCAACATTGATACTAGGCATGATATTAATTAGTGGAGGGTGCTAAACATGTTTAACACTGAACAATAGAGCGGTGTAGACCGTTGGATAAATGCGGTTGAACAGATGAAATGTGTTGGATCTTCGCAACTCGCTGGATAAATGCATACATGTTTTTCCCACCCATATGAGATACATGTCATTCTGACATATCAGACACTTGTCAGCAATGATCCTACAGTGATACTTTACTTCTAAACTATTATTAATAAGTTCATTCTTTTGCAGTATGACTGGTGTAGGAAATATTTATATGTTCTATGCACAATGTTAATACAAGCTACCACGTCAATTGCAGGACACGTATTCCCCCCTTAATAAGTCCACATTAATGAAGTGCTACTAACAAAGATCTATCAATAAATTTGCTAGGTGTTGGAGGATCCAGACATGGTGAACAGGATCGGCACATCTTTCTGGGAGCTACCCTTCCAGGCGTGCTTGGAGTCGGAGGCGCTAAGCTCCAGTCCATCAACAAACGAAACTAGGAACAGGGAGGTAGAAATCGTCGTGTTCGAAGACCTTGATCACAATGTCGCCAAGGGGTTCATCTCTGAGCTAGGCGAGGTCGAGAGCATGTCCGACGCCAACATCAATTGCATCACTGAGGAAGTGGATGAGTTCTATGGCCTCATTGAGGAGTTGGACGTGTGTGCTCTCGAGGACAACTGGGTCATGGAAAGGTCCTTTGAGTTCATGTCTTCCTTGGAAATGGCGCCAGACATGGACGCACCAAGAATCGATGATAACACCATCACTTTAAGTAGTTCTGTTAATGGCTGTCGTCCATCCTGCTTTACTGTATGGAAGAGGTCATCAGACTGGGAAGGCATGGATGTGCGAGATCCCGGGGAGTCACAAAAGTTGCTGAAGAAAGTTTTGGCGGGTGGTGGATGGACAATGAGAGCTCAAGAAAGTAACATCAAGACACATGTCTTGTCGGAAAGAAGACGCCGGGAGAAGCTCAACGAGATGTTCCTAGTTCTCAAGTCATTGGTCCCGTCCATTAACAAGGTAGTATTATTTAACATCCATTACTTCTTAGCAAATTGCACAAAATGATTTCCATAGCTTTTTTCCTGGGTTGCAGATGGACAAAGCATCCATCCTCGCAGAGACGATAACTTATCTCAAAGAGCTAGAGCAAAGGGTAGAAGAGCTAGAATCTAGCAGGGCACCATCATGGCACCCAAAAGAAGCAACGGGACAGGGGCTCCATGATGTTGCCGGAAGGAAGAAGATCAAACTATCAACTGGATGCAAGAGGAAGGCGCCGGAGTCAGAGAGGGAGGATGACGATGGCCCAAGCAATGTTGTCAATGTGACCATGATGGACAAGGAGGTGATCTTGGAGGTGCAATGCCGATGGAAGAAGCTTTTGATGAAACGAGTGTTCGACGCCATCAAGAGCCTCCATTTGGACATCATCTCTGTGCACACATCCACACCGGGTGGCCTTCTTGATCTCAAGATACGAGCCACTGACCAGGTCTCAATCGCACCACCTTCTAAGGTCGATCCGACAATATAGAATATACAACGTTTATTAAGGCTTCACATTATAGTCTCATTTACCAACGTTGTTGGATTTTTGCAGGTTGCGGCTGGTTCTGCTACTGTGGCACCTGGGATGATCACTGAAGCGCTTCAGAAAGCTATAAGCAACAACTGGCAAAATTAATATCAAAAGCATGACCAGACACCAGTAGAGCATGGTATAGTGTTCATACACTGATGGTTATGTTCTTCAGATAGGACAATTGCATCAGATATGACTATATCAACATCAGACGTGAATGCACTTCATTTGTACACGATGACAACATGCATAGCAACGGTACATCCAGTGAGCAATATTTCGTGTAGAGTCAGCTGGTACTTTCCCACAATTGGCAGAGTATTGGCTTCCCTCACAACCATTTGGGTGATATGCGCCAGCTTTCTCTCTGGCTAAAAATAATTAGGACGGCTGCAAAAAAACTTGGAAAAAAGGTAGATCTCCTCTGGCAATTGTGATAAATTCTGAATCTGTTATTTTAGTTTTGAAAAAATTGAGAAGTTCGGGACCTTTGTTTTGAGGGGAACTAGACCCTTCTGCGTATTGCAAAAATCTCCTTCACCAACATAATTCTATCAGAGCCAACTACTGGAGGCAAACACATTTTGACAAGGAGACAACTCGTTGCAACACGGTAATTAGGGACTACAGACCAATTCTTTTGGTCGTTTCTTCCGGAATCTTGAGAATCAGACCTCCCTCTGATTCTCCCAGAATTTGAACCCATATGTTTTGACAATCCTAATTGGATTGTCCCTAACTGTTAGGTTTGTCAGAAAATTATGGGTTAAGATTGCCCCTAAAAAGGTGGTGCCATTGAATAGATCTCTCTCTCTCTCTCTCTCTCTCTCTCTCTCTCTCTCTCTCTCTCCTCACTGAAGACAAAATAATATACTTATCATCTTATGTTATGAAAATACTAAAGCTGATCCTCAATGTGTGTCCAATATTTGGGTGTCAAAGTTTTTGAGGACCATTATCCAAAACAAGGACCATATTCAACCAGCGATAAGCCCCTGATATCACCATGAGTCTGCATGTCCTCCAGCACCACCGAATGTCTGACTCATTGTTTTATTTGTCTTTGTCTCTGATGGATTACTTACGTCTTCCTGCAAGGTACGTACGTTCAAAGAGAAGACAAGAAAGAAAACATAAACAATATTTTGTACTCCCTCCGTTTAAGAAAAAGGGTTTCCCACCACTTTATATTATAAAGCATACCACCAAGCATCCAAAGTCACAAAGTCAAGTACAATAAGTCATAGAATCATGCTGGGGGCACAGCAAGACAAGCCCCAAATAAAGCTAAAAGGAGACTCTAATCCGGCTCGGGAGGAGGAGGTGGTGGCGGTGGAGGAGGAGCAAAAGACGCTGCCGAGGCACGAAGACCCGCCATGATGTTGTCGACGACGCCTCGGTCGCTCCGTTTACTAAGCGGTCTCCAGAGCTGCAAGAAGCCACACATTTGTAGATCACATCAGTCACACAAGACGGAATCACTCGTTCGATGACTAATTTATTGCGGGTACACCAAAGGGACCAGGCAAGGGTACCTAGCGCGACCCAAATAGGGGCGCGCCTAGACCCGGGGAGCCTAAAGACCTCCCCGAACAAATCTGGGAGGTTGTCATGGCACCACGTGCCCCCAACCACCTCCCGGAAGCAACTCCATAAGAACTGAGCTGCCGGGCACCAGAAGAAGATGTGGTTGCAATCTTCCGGTACCAGACAAATGGGGCAGAGACCATCCCCAGGTCCATTACGCTTACGGACCTCAGTGCCTGAGGGGAGGCGTCCTCTAACCCATTGCCATAAAAATATATAGATCTTCAGGGGGAGTTTGATTTCCCAAAGCACCCCACTGGACCAGGAGTGGGAACAATCGCCTGGTAAAGAGATCTAGTCGAAAATCTACCGCTTGGCTCGAGGTGCCAAGAAAGCGCATCCGGCTCTAGGGAGGGGGAGTGTAGGGCAACACACTCAAGTAACTCCCATTGCGCGAGTTCAACCGCCCGAAGGTGCGGCAGAAGGCAATCGCGCCTAGATTCACTAGGGCCGCAACCACGGAGATCTGTGGGCGTACACAGATAGAGAAAAGCGCAAAAAAAAAAACGATCTGCAAAGGGGCGGGAATCCGCCCATCTGTCCAACCAAAATAGGGTGGCATCACCGGAGCCTATCTGGATGGAGGTCCCAATGCGCAGGACCGGTAATAGAGGGATCACCGATTGCCAGAATTGGGAACCTCCAGACCTAGACGCAAACGCAAGTGGTTGCCCGCGAAGGTACTTCCCGCGGATAATCTGAAGCCACAGGCCACCCTCCTCAGTCTGGATCCGCCAAAGCCATTTGGACAGGAGGGCGATATTCATTCGCTTAGAGGAAATAACCCCCAAGCCTCCCTGGTCCTTTGGTTTACAGATCTCGGACCACTTGACCATGTGGTACTTCTGTTTATTGTTCTCGCCCGCCCAAAAGAATCGGGAGAGTAGTTTGGTAACTTCATGATGGAGGGATTCGTGTAAACTATAGAATCCCATGATATACATCAATAAGCTAATAAGGGAGGAGTTCATTAGAATCACTCGAGCGGCTTTGGAAAGCCATCTCCCGTGCCATGGCTCCATTCTAGGTTGGAGCTTGGCGATTATTGGATGGAAGTCCTTCTCCTGGAGCCGTGCGTCACTGAGGGGCATGCCAAGATAGGTCATCGGGAAGGACCCCAAGCGGCAGTTCAAACGGTTAGCAATCCGCTGGGCCTCCCCTTGAGAATATCCCAAGACCATTACCTCGCTCTTGGCAAAGTTTATCTTGAGGCCCGACATTTCCTGGAAGCAGAGGAGGAGGAATTTGAGGCTCTGAATATCTTCGTCGGACCCTTCCACCATCATAATGGTGTCATCTGCATATTGGAGGTGGGTCAAACCCCCATGGGCCACCAAATGGGGGCAAATCCCCCTGATGTGACCCGCGCGCTTGGCCAAGTCCAGAATCGAGGTGAGCGCGTCAACCACAAGGTTGAAGAGAAATGGGGAGATCGGGTCTCCCTGTCGGACCCCTTGGCCAGTCAAGAAGTAAGGTCCAACCTCCCCATTAATGTTTACAGCCGTCCGGCCACTCGTAACTAACTGCATCACCCGGGCCACCCAGTGAGGGTCGAAACCACGCTTCAGCAACACTTCCCGAAGGAAGGACCAATGAACGGTATCATAGGCTTTATGGAAACCGATCTTGAAGAACACCGCACGGAGGTGTTTGCTCTTAACCTCATGGATAATCTCATGGAGGGCAAGGATCCCATCCAAGATATATCTCCCTTTCGTGAAGGCCGACTGGTCCGAATGATGAATCCGGGGAGCAATAAGGGCCGCCCTAGTGGCGTATCCTTTCGTGAGGATCCGAAATATCACATTGAGCACTGTGATAGGGCGGAATTGTCTAATGTCCGCCGCACCCGGTACCTTGGGAATCAAGGAGATAATCCCGTAGTTAAGTCGGGACACGTCTAGGGTTCCCCTAGAAAATTCGCTGAAAAGATCAAGGATGATATCCTTAACCATCGGCCAGAAAGCCTGAAAAAACCGGACCGGCAAGCCATCGGGGCCTGGGGCCGAGTTCGGGTTCACAGCTTTGACAAAAGTCTCAACTTCTGCGGCATCGAAGGGGGCAAGCAGGGTCGCATTTTCCTCGGGGAAATCTGTTGGTCGCGCGACCAAATGTGGTCGGCAAGGGCGACACCATTGGGCGGCCGGCCCTGAAATAGAGACTTGTAAAAGTCGTCAACTAGCAGGCGGATAGCCGGGGGGTCCTGAAACAACTATCCACCCTCCCAGAGGAGGGGGATGGAACAACGTCGCCTACGGCCATTGGCGATAGCCTGGAAGTAAGCAGTGTTGGCATCCCCAAAAAGCACCCAGTTAATGGAGCCACGTTGGCGCCAAAACTCTTCCTCCTTGAAGTAAATCTCCATGAGGGAATCCTGCAAATTATATCTATGCATTCATTCCTCAGCGGAGATCCCTGCGATATCTGCACGGAGGTCAAAAGCACGGATCTCCTCAAGAAGGGAGGCCTACTCCCTCCGTTTCAAAATAGATGACCCAATTTTGTATTATAGTTAGTATAAAGTTGAGTCATATATTTTGGAACGGAGGGAATAGTAAAAGACAAGTCTTGTTGTGGCCCATGAAATGTCTGCATCACCGTCGGAAAAGGATTGTTACTGTTAGCAACGCTATCACTTTGTGGACTCTCACCTCATGGCGTCGTAAAAAGCCATTCCTGTTGTTGACAGCAAGGCTTTCCGTTTATGTCGAGAGCAAATCATATCTCATAATATCTGGTGAGAGCAAAGAAATCGCTAGCAGACGGACCCTGATGCGGAGAGGTCCCCGGCGCTACAAGTCGATCTCCCTTTGTCTTTTGCCTTCCACCACACTCGTTTCTTTGATGACTCACCCCAATTATTATCGATGCATGCATATTACTGCTTACTATAGCTTACAGACCCGTCGTTTTTCATTGGAATTTTATGCAGTGTGTCCTCAGTCCTCACATGCATGCTGCGCTCAGATCAGTAAGATAATCTAAACAAATCCACGACTTATGGAGCCTGGCCTCACATGTGTGTAGCCAAAGGATCGATAAGGGTTTACGATGGAAACAAGGGGTGATGTGGCCTGGCTACGGTTTTCATAGTGGCACTGCTGGGGCTTACTAAAAATGGTGTTTTCGTTCGTGTTTCTGATGAAATGCCTTCAAAGTAGGTAGGAGTATATATTTTGCTTGCCGTTGGTGTAACCAGCAAGCAAGCAGGAGTGCTTTGCTGTCTGTGTCCCTGTCATTTGCCCGGCTGCTCCAAGATCTATCTATACAACAGATGCCTTGGATTCTTGGCCACTATATTTGCATATATATAGCTGCTCCAACCTCCTCTCCCAAGGCAAATTGTCAACTGGTCTGCGCGCACACAGTAGAAAAGACATTTCCTATGATAAAAGGTTTCTCCCCGCTTTATATTATAAAGCAAGCACCCGATACATCCGGCTCACTGGGCCGCAGCACAGATAAGCCCACAAGAAAAACAACAAGAAGAAAGAAAAATAAATGCCGACATCGGCAGATCAACGAAGAAAGGAAGACCGGCAACCGCTGCAGCCTCCGAAGAAGTACCACCACGCTCCCAGCATCCCGAAGCGCCTTGCCCCAGGCAACACCTTCAAGAAGGAATGCGACGATGCCGCCGCTGTTGCCCGAACAAGTTCTAGGGTTTTCCCCGAGGGATAGTGGGGAAGGGGTATACCCGATGCCCCTCAGGAAGGTCCGACGGCACCCGCAGGCGTCATCGCATCGGTGCTGGCCAGGCCGACAGGGGTTTCTCCCGATCCACAACCACCGCCACCACCTCAGGCATTTCGAAATGCACCACCTCCCCGGCCACCCACCAGCTTGTGCCACCACGATTACCGGACAACCCTCACCGCTACACTGGAGCTGTCAACACGAGACTTGGAGAGGAAGAGGAGACACCAGCCACAGGAGCGACCACAACTCGACCGGAGGGAGGGGACAGCCTCCACCGCCGCAGCGGAGCCGACCGGACGCGGCGACGAGGACTTGCCGGGCCTCGACGGCCCGGCCGGGCCCACGTGGACCCGGACAGTCCGTCACTATGCTGCAGCACGCCGGCCAACGAAGTCGTCACCGCCCGAGACCGCCGCCACCACGCCACCACCAAGGAACATCGCCGCCGAGCACCAAGCCACCGGCCCGCCCCAACCCAGATGGGCCCAAATGGGGCCAGATCTGGGCTGGGCGGGCACTGCCAGCCACAGCGCCACCGCGCCGCCCCACGGCCAACGGCCGCACCGCCGCGTTGAGAGCCACCGGGCCCATGGCACCACCACCGACGGGTCGCACCGATGCCGACCGGGGAGCACCGCCGCCAGCCACCACTGTCCGAGCAGGAGGGAGCCGCGCGCGGGGAAGGGCAAGCCCGCCGCCGCCAGCACCACAAGGCCAAGGCCTGGCGGCGCTCACTGGCGGCGGCGGGAGGAGGCAGGGGCGGGGGAGGAGCACTAGAGAGGAGCCGGGAAGAGGCCCCCGGTCACCTCGCTCGGGGAGGCGACGCGGGGGTACGGGGAAGGGAGGGGAGGGGGGAGGGGTAGGGGACGGGCTCCGGCGGCGAGGGAACCCTAGGAGCATAGAAAAAATATTTCTGCTATGCTTGAGCGAGTATACAGTACTTCTTTGGACAAACATTTCTACTGTACATATGTAGTAGAAAAGCCTTTGCATCTACTATTGTTGTTATTGATAGTTACCCTATAAACTTGGTCAAACTTTGCGCCTTTCTACTTGAGAGAAAACTTTTTCGTCTTATTTTCGAGAGGAGCATCGAGGGGGTGCCCTTGACCAGGGCGGAAGGAGTACGTGGGTGGATTCGTTTTAATGGTACGTACTTTGGCCGCATAATAAAGCCCAGGTACCACACATGCAGTTCTTCACCAACCAATAATCTATTGTATATCATTTATCGTTGCTTTCAATTCTTCGGGTTTTCTTTTCTCCACCTAGGCATAGCTTCGGTCTTTTATGACTTTGCTCTTTGCCGAAGTGATCATGTGGGTGCGTGTGTTGTGTTGGCTGTATGCATCCTAGTTGTGCAGAGGTCGGGTGTGTACTCATTATGATTGTATCCCTCGATGCTACACTATGAGTCAATAAAAAAGCATCCTTTATCGAAAAATCTGGCTTGTCGTTGGAGAGGGGGAGAGTGGGAGGGGCCACGCTAGTGACATGGTGGACCTCACGAGTGTCTAGCCGCCTTGTTTGATTGTTTCTTGTGGCTGTCAAAGTTTTGGAGGATCTGCATCCAAGATAAGGGCCATGTTTAACCAGCCATGCATATATAAGCCCCTGATCTCACCATGACCATGTGGTCACGGTGATGACAAGGCCCATCCGTCCTCCAGCACCACCGCCTGCCCCACAGATTGGTTTTTTGTCCGTGCCTCTGATGGATCAAGGAAAATGAAGCATTTTTTTCGATAAAGGACATTTCATTGAATAGATATATCGAGGTGATACAATCGCATCGAGAAAGCCCGGCCTCTGCATAGCTAGATGCACACAGCCAAAAAGTCGAGAGTGCCCTAAGAATAAAAATAGTTCGGTACAAAGCGAAGCAAAAAAATCATGTCGAGGCGAAGGTGCGGTAGATCCTATCCGTAGATCACACCGCCATCCATGGGGGTAGAAAACCTCCCCGGCCGAACGCTCCAGCCGTGTAGACGCCATCATAAAAAGGTCCCTGTCCTCCGACTTCTGCAGGATAGACCAAGTACGGAGCCATCGTGTACAGACATGAATAACCTGCATAGGAGATGAGACACATTTGTTATTAAAGATCACATCATTCCTGGTAAGGCACAGTGCCCAGCATAAGGCCGCCCCTCCCACGAGAATAGTGCAGAAAATTGTTTATCAATACCCCGCAACCAGTTGCCGAACATATTCCGTGCACTACGTGGTGGGTATAAATTAGAAGCTACTTGAACTATGGCCCAAACTGCCCGAGCGAATTTGCACTCAAAGAATAAGTGTCTAATAGTCTCGTCATGTTGGCAAAAGACACATGTCTTAGAACCATGCCAGTTTCGTCGTGCCAGATTATCTCTTGTTAAAATGACTCCTCTATGTAGAAACCAGAGAGGAAAATGAAGCATGGCTCCCAAATATACTAGCATCACCGTCAGAAAGCGAGTGTTACTGTTACCCGGCCGCATTGTCAGTTGGTTGTCTGTGCATGGGATTCTCCACCTGATGCCGTCGTAAAACGCCCTAGCCATTTGTCTTAGTACTATTTCTGATGGAGGAAGGGGCTGTGATTTGGAAAGGTCCCCGGCGCTAGCCATTTGTCTTTAGTCCCCATCACTCATTTTCCCTGATGAGTCGTCACCAAAGGCGCGCATCTGTCACCCTTGCAAAAAATCTGCCATCGGTGCAAATGATGGGTGGTAGCTGACAAATCCCTCGTTGTCGACCTTGCTTTCGCTGGCCTCGCAATTTGGGCACGTTTGGCTACTTATGCAGCCAGCGTGTGTGTCTCGTCGCATGCCCATGCTCACTGCTGTGCTGAAATCAGCAGCAGCAGTAGTAGTGTGATCTAAACAGACGAGGGCTTATGCAGCATGGCCTCACCTGTGTGTGTACTTAAAGATAGGAGAAGAGTTTACGATGGAAACAAGAGGTGCTGGGGCTAATATGGATCACCCCCTGTGGCTACGGTTTCCTCACTGCTGCTGCTGCTTACCAGTGGCGGACCCAGGATTTGAAGTTACCCGGGGCGGACTTATAAAGGAAACGAAAAATCGAAACCATGATGCAATCAAAGAATACAATCAACAAAATTAACTGGCCAAGTAGTATGCCTGCTTGAACTAATTTGAGCTGGGAGAAATATATATAACACAACAAAAAAAGTTATATAAACTCTAACTCTGACTTCTGCTTTACCCCCAGATCTCTAATCTTCAAGTCTAATAGGTACCTAAAATATGTGAAAAGACATTAATATTAAGTTAAGTATTTTAGCATACTCTTCAATTTGTTTTTCAAGGGCCGGGGCAATGTAGCTTGCAAATTGTTTGTATCAGTTTCTTATTAACTTAATACTTCAATGAATATTATTTATTAGCTATTTCGCAGAAAAAAGGAATATTTATTAGCTTGTAATTAACAAAATCATGGAAGGTTCTCTGTAAATTTGCTCTTAGCGTACCATCTTCTCACAGCCATAGGATGATCTGAGGATGTGAGAGGCAGGCGGCCTGGTGGGAAGCTAGAAACTTGAGAAAACATCCACTGGGGCACGTTAGCAATACTTTTATAAATAAAAACCTAGAACCATATAGTATCTTCATTAAAAATGGGTACACTTTTGTTCTGCAACCATAAGTACATTGTAAACAATTTAATTAACGGTGGCACTAGAGCTTATGGTTTCTCCGGGTGGCTCTTAAGTCTAGCCTTAAAATGCAAAAAAAAAAAAAAAAATCCTCCCTTGCATACTTATGAAGGCTTTGTGTAACTTATATTACTGATACCTATAGGAATCGACCGGTGCACGCGAAAGTTTCCGACAACTGATAAATAGCAAACACGATCATATATACTCCCCCTGTTCCGTAATGTTGTGCATATAGCTTTTTTTTTTAAAGTCAAACCTCACAAATTTTGACCAAGTTTGTGGAGAAAAATATTTACATCTAGAATGCCAAACATACATCATTAGATTCATCATAGGATGTAGTTTCATATATTATATATTTAGTATTGTTGATATAAATAGTTTTCTCTATAAACTTGGTTAGAGTTTGTAAAGTTTATTTTTTCTCAAATTTATACGCACTACATTATGGAACGGTGGGGGGTACTATTTATTCCCCTCGGTTTAATTTATAGTGTTTGGATTAAGGATCTATAAGCTAGTGTTCTTGGCCAATATAGCTAATTAGAAATTAAGTGGGCATCTATGCACTTTTTTGTTTTTGCAAATGGATATCTGTGCGCTTAATAGTATATATATATACTACCATGTTTGTGGTAAGGAAAATACATCCTACCACCCGGGGTAGTTACCCTCATGTCTCATATACTACCATATCGTAGTATATATACTACTTTATCATTGTAAGTATGTTCATATATTACATCTAAGATATTTCAAAGCAAGTTATACGAAAAAATTGTATGTGAGTCCATATTTTTTTGTATATTTTTGAAAATACCTTCATATTGGTATGTATAAAACAATATACTAAAAAAATAGCACATACTACCTAAAAAGTAGGATATATACTACCGGAATATTTTTATATACTACATACTACGTGTACATGATGTTGGTTTTGACAGATACTACATACAATATATAAAACTCACATAAGGGTAACTACCCCTAGATGGTAGAAAACATTTGTCCAAGACCATAACTAACCCGACCGTAGCTATATATGATCGTTTGTGTGTTAGTACCAAGACCATAACTAACTCGACAAAGGAATTTGGTTGAGCATCCTAACAGTAGCTTATATCGTAGGAGCATCGCATGGAACACAAGGAGCGGTCAGTTAAGGCATCCCAAAGTGTCTTTGCTTGTGCCCCTCTTGGTAATATGGTTGGCCCACACTTAGTGATGGAGCCAGGCCCAAGGCTTCCCAGGTGGTGGCCTGGGTCGTGAGGATGGGTTGCTTTGTAGCAAGTTTTGCATTGTTTAGCACTGCAGATTGTGTTTGGCATGGGGTCTGCCCTAGACCTCGCCCAATCCTAGAGCGGCCACTGCCCACACTCAATGTGTATTTTGGATTCACCAACCAAGAATTACCACAAACATGCTCTCGTCCTGCTTTATAGATAAAGCACAAATCGAAAGTACACGGCCGACCAATACAAGGTGGTATATTTCCTTCAGTTTCTTCACGGGAAAGGCAACTGCTTTGCCACTCTTCTTGAAGTTTCCCTTCTTTTCCTTGCTTTTCTTGAAACTAGTGGTTTTATTGACCATCAACACTAGATGCTCCTTCTGGATGTCTACTTCCGCAACTTTCAGCATTGCGAATAGCTCGGAGACTGACCTAGTCATCCCTTGCATGTTATAGTTCAACACAAAGCTCTTGTAGCTAGGTGGTAGTGATTGAAGAACTCTGTCATCAACTCCCAACTCAGCCAGACGGTTGTAATACCCAGACATTCTGAGTATGTGCTCACTGATAGAACTATTCTCCTCCATCTTGCTGTGGTATAGAACTTATCGGAGGTCTCATACCTCTCGATCCGGGAATTTTTCACAAAAATAAACTTCAACTCCTAGAACATCTCATATGCTCCATGACGTTCAAAACGCCTTTGAAGTCCTGGTTCTAAGCCATACAACATGGCACATTGAACTATGGAGTAGTCATGAACACGTGACTGCCAGGCGTTCATAACGTCCACAGACGCGGGAGGGGGTGGTGCACCAAGCGGTGCATCAAGGACATAAACCTTTTGGGCAGCCATGAGGATAATCCTCAGATTACGGGGCCAATCCACAAAGTTGCTTCCGTCATCTTTCACCTTAGCTTTGTCTAGGAACGCACTTGAAATTCAGGGGAGCTACTGCGCGAGCCATTGATCTACAACATAATTTCCAAAGATTGTTTAGACTATTGTTCATGATAATGAGTTCAATTAATCATATTACCAAAGAACTCCCACCCAAATCGACATCCCTCCGGTCGTCTGAGTGTAACATGATCCAAATTCACCAACCCAAGTCCGATCATCACGTGAGATGAGGTGGTTTCGATGGTGAGCATCTCCATGTTGATCATATCTACTATATGACTAATGCTCAACCTTTCGGTCTCTTGTGTTCCGAGGTCATGTCTGTACATGCTAGGCTCGTCAAGTTTAACCCAAGTGTTCCGCATGTGCAAAACTGGCTTGCACCCGTTGTATGTGAACGTAGAGTCTATCACACCCGATCATCACGTGGTGCTTCGAATGACGAAATTTCGCAGCGGTGCACACTTGGGGAGAACACAATTTTTTCTTGAAATTTTAGTGAGGGATCACCTTATAATGCTACCATCGTCCTAAGCAAAATAAGATACATAAAAGGATTACCATCACATGCAAATCATAAGTGACATGATATGGCCATCATCTTGTGCTTTTGATCTCCATCTCCAAAGCACCGGCTTGATCTCCATCGTCACCGGCATGAAACCATGATCTCCATCATCATGTCGCCATCGTGGTTGTCACGCCAACCATGCTTCTAGAACTATTGCTACCGTTTAGTGAGAAAGTAAAGCATTACATAGCGCTTAATGATTGACACGCAGGTCATACAATAATTAAAGACAACCCTATGGCTCCCGCCGGTTGCCGTATTCATCGATATGCAAGTCGTGATATATAATCTATACAAAACATGATCATCTTATACATCGAATATATCTCTCATGTCTTTGGCCATATCATATCACAACAAACCCTGCAAAAACAAGTTAGAGGTCCTCTACTTTGTTGTTGCATGTTTTACGTGGCTGCTATGGGTATCTAGCAAGAATGGTTCTTACCTACGCAAAGCCACAACGGTGATATGCAAATTGCTATTCAACCTTCTACAAGGATAGCCTTTGTCGAATCCGATTCAACTAAGGTGGGAGAGACAGACACCCGCCAGCCATCTTTATGCAACAAGTTGCATGTGTGTCAATGGAACCGGTCTCATGTACGTGTGTTACGTCTCCAACGTATTTATAATTTTTGATTGTTCCATGCTGTTATATTATCATTCTTGGATGTTTTATAATCATTTTATATCATTTTTTGGTACTAACCTATTAACATAGTGCCAAGTGCCAGTTGCTGTTTTCTGCATGTTTTTTTACATTGCAGGAAATCAATACCAAACGGAGTCCAAACGCAGCGAAACTTTTTCGAGATTTTTTTTGAAGAAGAAGACATCCAGTGGGCCGAAGAAGCGCCTGGGGGGTGCTCTGAGGGGAGCACAACCCACCAGGGCGCGCCAGGAGGCCCAGGCATGCCCTGGTGGTTGTGCCCACCTCGGGTGCCTCCCGAACCGACTCTTTGCTCTATAAATACCCCAATATTCCAGAAACCCTAGGGGAGTCGACGAAAATGAATTCCAGAGCCACCAGATCCAATCTAGACACCATCACGGAGGGGTTCACCACTTCCATTGGTGCCTCTCCGTTGATGCGTGAGTAGTTCTTTGTAGACCTTCGGATCCGTAGTTAGTAGCTAGATGGCTTCCTCTCTCTCGTTTGATTCTCAATACAATGGTCTCTTGGAGATCCATATGATGTAACTCTTTTTGCGGTGTGTTTGTTGGGATCTGATGAACTTTGAGTTTATGATCAGTTATATCTTTTTATCCATGAAAGTTATTTGATTCTTCTTTGATCTCTTATATGCATGATTGCTTATGCCTCGTTTCTTCTCTGATATTTGGATTTTGTTTGGCCAACTTGATCTATTAATCTTGTAATGGGAAGAGGTGCTTTGTAGTGGGTTCGATCTTACAGTGCTTGATCCCAGTGACAGAAGGGGAACCGACACGTATGTATCGTTGCTACTAGGGATAAAACGACGGGGTCTATTTCTACATAAATAGATCTTGTCTACATAATGTCATCGTTCTTATTGCATTACTCCGTTTCTCCATGAACTTAATACACTAGATGCATGCTGGATAGCAGTCGATGTGTGGAGTAATAGTAGTAGATGCAGGCAGGAGTCGGTCTACTAATCTTGGACGTGATGCCTATATAATGATCATTGCCTGGATATCGTCATGATTATTTGAAGTTCTATCATTTTCCCAACAGTAATTTGTTCACCCACCGTTTGCTATTTTCTTGAGAGAAGCCACTAGTGAAACCTACGACCCCCGGGTCTCTTTCTCATATTATTTGCCTTTGCGATCTATTTTATTTTCCTTTTATTTTCAGATCTATTAAACTAAAAATACAAAAATACCTTGCTGCACTTTATTTTATTTGGCGTTCGATCTATCAATATTTACAACTCTCTCACGTCCGTTTGCCAATTTCTGGCGTCGTTACCCGAAAGGGATTGACAACCCCTTTTACACGTCGGGTTGCGAGTATTTGTTATTTGTGTGCAGGTGCTGTTTATGTTGTGTTGCTTGGTTCTCCTACTAGTTCGATAACCTTGGTTTCATCACTGAGGGAAATATCTACCGCTGCAGTGCTGCATCATCCCTTCCTCTTTGGGGAAATACCGACGTAGTCTTAGTAGACATCAACGTGGACATGTAAAGTTGGTCCGAGCCGTTTCATCCCACAATACCGCCGAATCAAAATAAGACTAGGGAAGGAAGCAATATGAACATCAACACCCACAAACTCCTTTGTGTTCTACTCATGATGTCATCTACGCATAGACCTAGCTCTGATACCACTGTTGGGGAACGTTGCATGGGAAACAAAATATTTCCTACGCTGACAAAGATCATCTAGGAGATGACCATCTACGAGAGGAGAGACTGGATCTACATACCCTTGTAGATTGCTAAGCGGAAGCGTTTAGAAACACAGTTGATGTAGTCGGACGTCTTCGCGATCCAATCACGATCTGTCCTGCGAACTCCGATCCAAGTGCCGAACGGATGGCACCTCCGTGTTCAACACACGAAAGGCTTGATGACGCCTTCACCTCCTCGATCCAGCAAGAGGTGGTGAAATAGTAGCTCGAGTCCTTCGGCAGCACGACAGCGTGATGGCGGTGGTGGTGGTGGAATCTCAGCAGAGCTTCGCTAAGCACTACGGAGAGGAAGAGGGCTACGAGGGAGAAGAAGGGCAGCACCGTGGCAGTACTTGGGTGCGGCTGCCCTCTTTCTACCTCTCTATATATAGGGGGAAGGGAGGAGGAGGGGGCGCCCTAGATCCCATCTAGGAGGGGGGGCGGCCAAGGGAGATGGGGGTGCCCCCTAGGGAAACCCTAGGGTGACTTGCCCCCCAAACCAGGTGGAGGGAACCCTAGATGGGGCGCCCCACCTCTCCTGGCTACGTGGGAAAGGGTGAGGGGGGCGCACAACCCCTTAGTGGGTTGGTTTTCCACCTCCCCTTGGCCCATGAAGCCCCCCAACACTTGTTGCCCCCCCCGAAACCCCTTTCGGTCATGCTGGTCATCGGTACCCCTGGAACAATTTTAGACTCCAATACCCTTCGTCCAATATATCAATCTTCACCTCCAAACCATTCTGGAGTTCCCCATCATGTCCAGGATCTCATCCGGGACTCCAAACAACCTATGGTAACCACCATAATGACTCAACTATACTTATATCGTCACCAAACGTTAAGTGCGTAGACCCTGCGGGTTCGAGAACTATGCAGACATGAGCGAGACACCTTTACGGTCAATAACCAATAGCGGGACCTGGATGCCTATATTGGTTCCCACATATTCTATGAAGGTCTTATCGGTCGAACCTCGATGTCAAGGATTCAGCTAATCCCGTATGTAGTTCCCTTTGTCTATCAGTATGTTACTTGCCATTTTTGCCGTTATGGATAGTTCCTCCTCTATTGCGTGCACTCCCGAGAATGAGGTTCTCAACTTTAAACAAAGGGGAGGAGAAAATTTAAAAGATGCTTGGTATAGAATTTGCAATGCTCATAACAGATCTACCCGTAAGCAATCTACCGTTGTTCTTCTTTGTTGTTTTTATGTGGGCATCACCACTTGGTACAGATTCATCCTTGATACGATTACCGGTGGAAATTTCTTGATGTGTCCCTCTCTTGAAGCTTTTTAATGCTATGGGAAATTTAGTGGGCTCACCACCTCTTATGATTAATGAAACAACTTTGACTCTTGAGCATGTTATGGAAAGATTAGATGCTATTGAAAATAAAATGCTTACTGAAGATCATATTGAAAATATGGATAAAAAGATGCATAATTTTGCCACAGAGATTGGGTCAAAAGCGGGAGAAGTTTTTAAGTTGTTAAAGGAAAAGGGGACCGTAATCCATGAAGAATAGAAGAAAGCCCGTCTCGGATTGATAAACAAATTAAGGCGGGAGAAGGCACTGTACGTATGTCGTTTTGCACACGGAGGTGACACGTTCCCTCTCGGAACCATGAGCCTTCTTGAGGGAAGCTCCGGTTTGCAAGAAGCATACACCAAAGCTTGTCCCAATTCAACCAAAAAAATTACCGCAGCATGTTGGTGCCATGTCATGAGACCATGCCAACTTTCATGATTTTCAGGCGTGTTTTGGAATTAGAGGAATTAAAAAACCAAGTTTCTCAATCTTTCCGGCCGAGCCACGATGCCCAGATGTTTGAATTTCACTCCCATCTCTTGCATGGGACCTAGAAATTCACCCAAGGGCACACATGCGATTTTTCAAACATCTTTGGTGCACTGGAGCATGTGCTTGTAGTTCAAATTTGAATTATACACATTAAATGCGCAGAAACTCAACTAATGTATAAAAAAGGCCAAACAAACATGGAATAATTCCAAAATTTAGCACGATTCTTCTATTTGGTCTAATCTGCCTGTGTAAAAAAATTAAGGCGGAGAAGGCAGTGTACGTATGTCATTTCACACACGGAGGTGACACGTTCCCTCTCGGAACCAGGAGCCTTCTTGAGGGAAGCTTCGGTTTGCAAGAAGCTTACACCAAAGCTTGTCCCAATTCGGCCAAAAAATTTACTGCAGCATGTTGGTGCCATGTCATGACACCATGCCAAGTTTCATGATTTTCAGCCGTGTTTTGGATTTACAGGAATTAGAAAACCAAGTTTCTCAATCATTCCGGCTGAGCCACGACACCCAGATGTTTAAATTTTATTCCCATTTCTTGCATGGGACCTATAAATTCACCCAAAGACACAGGTGAGATTTTTCAGCAAACTTTGGTGCATTGGAGCATGTGCTTGTAGTTCAAATTTGAATTATGCACATTAAATGCCCATAAACTCAATTAATGCATAAAAATGCCAAATGAACCCGGAATAATTCCAAATTTAAACACGACACTCATGTACTAGTTGCATGTTCACTGTACGTAAATGTTCTAGCAATTCAAACACCATCCTTTCCCTCCGTAACACCATTTTGTCTTTCAAAACATAATGAAAAAAAATCAGGTATACCACAAACAGTTTACTAGAAAGAATCGTGTGGGATGCGATATAAAATATCTTGGCGCACCGTCTTGTCTGGATTACGCAGGAAGCTTCGTCGTCTACAGTCCACCGCCCCCGCTTGAACCACACTTGCGCGCCAGTTTCTCGCGGCACCGAGCGAAATTTTTTTGCCACCGCGGAAATATCTATCTCCCCGCCCCTCCCTCCTACCAAAAGCCACATTTCCACTATTCCTCCTTGCTTTCCAAGTTCAAATCTTCACTGCTGCTTACTGGCAGCTCAGCCTCCTCGCCGGCGACCCTTCTTCTTGCAGCACCACCTCCTCGCCGGCTACCCTTCTTCTTGCAGCGCCGCCTCCTCGCCAGCGACCCTTCTTCTTGCAGCGCCGCCTCCTCGCCGGCGACCCTTCTTCTTGTTGCGCGGCCTCCTCGCCGCCGACCCTTCTTCTTGCTACGCGGCCTCGTCGATATGGTCAGGTAATCCACACCCCACCCACACCATCCTCCTCCTTTCCCGTCCCACATGCCCCGACTGACGGAGCGACACCTTCCACCGAAATCACTGCCCCCTCCTCCAATTAAGCGCCACCCACAACCATTTTACACGCGGTATAACGTGGAGCTGAGTAGCATGCGGCCGCACACGCGAACGAGTTCGCTATGGCTGACATGCGTGTCGACCGCCAGATCTTGGAGGAGCACCTCGTCTTCGAGGCCACCGTCGACACCGCCGCGCGGTTGTCTACTTTAAAATACAGTTCGTGATAATTTCTCGAGACCACCACCAGTGCCTTCTAGTGATTTGTCCTCTGTAATGTTAATATGCAACCTGATGTTCAGTTAACAGTTTGGTCCTCTGAAATGTAATGTTCAGTTAACACTTTGTTCCAACAATTGCTACATTTCGTAGTACTGTTCTTAAGCATTCTTTATTTTGTTAACTGTCTTATCTTCTAGTACATGTTTCTGTTCTGCAATGTCGTGCTCAGTTAACTATTTTGGTTCATTTGGTCTGCTGTCCATTTAACTGTTTGGTTCAGTTCTGCAATTTGATTTTCATTTGCTGTTGGTATAATTTTGTATTGTTATGCATGTGACACCAATCGAATTTGGCTGTACTCAATACATATTCTACTGATAGTATGGCAACTCTCAGTTAACCTGATCAAGATCTTCCTTATGTGTGTTGTAGGGAAACAATGGGAGACTCTGCGGTTTACCATCGAGGTTTGTTCAAGCAGGGTCCTTTGGCTAATAGCACATTATTGTGCAGTTGCAGGAATCATTCTAATATTTAGGTTTCTTACAATTTGGTCTTGCACATGTAGGTCCTGCTGTCAGAGCCTTAGACCCACTGTTCGACCCATTTTGCATATGGGGAAATGAGATGTGCATGAATATCAGTCAAGTCAAGAAACTCAGAAAGATTGTTAGGATGAAGAAACTTGCGACGAATAACAGCAAGATCTTTGTTTGCACAATGAAGAAGACATCAGTCAACTATATGATGTCACCAACTCTTTTACCTTCTTTTTACCCCTTGCGCCATTTCAAAATTTACAACAGCGATTTATGCATCGCTTTGTTTTCAGTACTTTTCAAAGCAGTTCACCGATGATTATTACCTCTCAAACCACCTGCATGGTCAAGAGGCGAGGAAGGTATTCATTCAACACCCACCATACAATATTGAAGTCTTGCTGAAGAGGACGAAGGTTGGCCGGGCAATTATCCATAGCCACTGGCCTAAAGTTGCAAGGACATTCAACATCACTGAAGGCTCAATATTTCCTTCCGCTTCTGTAGTTTCCCAGATGAGATTCATCTGTCTATTTACCGTGTATGATGCTACTTTCCAAAGGTTTTTGATTCTGCATGTGAAACTTGGTGCTGTTGTGTAATGGTGTAACTAAGTGCCGAAGCTATCTGATGTATTCGATTATGAAATCCTGGTTGCTTTTATACGGATATGAAATATCTGGCGTGTTTTATAAGAAATATCAGTTTAATTAGTACATGGTTTATTAATAATAGGCTAATTACCCTGCTTATTGGGGTTTTCTATTGCAAACGGTTAGTCAGACAGCACCGTTTTCGATGAACTCAAATAACCCGCACGGTTTCTAGAAAGTAGGCGTGTTCGATCAACTAACAATCACACATGGCTTCCGGCAGCGAACTGTTTGCGTTAGGCCACCTTGTACAAACGTTTCCACACAAAGAACTGTGTGGGATGTACATACCTACGGAAATGATTTTCTGGGATTCACCTTGTGGGATGTACATACCTACGGAAATGATTTCTGGGATTCACCGTGTGGGATGTACATACCTACGGAAATGATTTCTGGGATTCACCGTGTGGGATGTACATACCTACGAAAATGATTTCTAGGATTCACCGTGTGGGATGTACATACCTACGGAAATGATTGGGTTTCCATGCCTCGCCCGATCGCACACGGCCCCAGCTTGGGTCAAACGAGGGCCTATCCCGACGATTTCTGGGTCATGTGGGAGGGACCCCCCTATCGCCACATTCACTTGGCGACGGTTCCAAATACCGTCGCGAAAAGGGGTTTTAAACCGTTTGTTTAGGAGGTCGCTGTACCAGTGCATGCTATTTTTGAGTACTCAAATTAATACTGAAATACCAACATGGATAATCGCAATAGTAAATTTTATACCGAAATTAGTGATATAGAGGTGAGTCGGGTGATCGTCGTTTTGTTTTTCAGTACTAAAATCAATATTGAAGTATTAAGGTGGATAATCGCAATACTGAATTTTAGTACCGAAATGAGTGATATAGAACAGAGTCGGGTCATCTTGGTGCTGTATTTCAGTACTAAAATCAATATTCAAATATTAAGGTGGATAATCAGAATACTGAATTTTAGTACCGATATTAGTAATATACAACTCAGTCGGGTCATCGTGGTGCTGTTTTTCAGTATTGAAATATTAATGTGGTTAATCTCATTGCTATATTTTAATACCGAAATTAGTGATATAAAATTGAGTCATGTGTTCGTCGAGCTGTTTTTCAGTACTAAAATCAATACTGCAATATTAACATGGATAATCGTAGTACCAAATATTAGTAACAAATTTGTGATATACATTTAATTAGTCTCGTGATAATCGTTCTATTTTTAGGTCTTGAAATCAGTATTGAAATATTAAGTGGATAATCGCAATACTGAATTATAGTACCAAAATTAGTGATATACAACTGAGTCGGGTCATCCTGCTACTGTTTTTAGTACTGAAATCAGTATTGAAATATTAACGTGAATAATCGCAATACTGATTTTTATACCGAAATTAGTGACATAGAACTGAGTCGGGTGATCGTCGTTTTGTTTTTCAGTACTAAAATCAGTATTGAAATATTAAGGTGGATAATCGCTATACTGATTTTTAGTATCGAAATTAGTGATATAGAACTGAGTCAGGTGTTAGTCGGGTTATATTTGAGTACTCAAATTAATACTGAAATACTAACACGGATAATCGCAATACTAAATTTTATACCGAAAATAGTGATATAGAAGTGGGTCGGATGATTGTCGTTTTAGTTTTCAATACTACAATCAGTATTGAAGTATTAAGGTGGATAATCGCAATACCGAATTTTAGTACCGAAATGAGTGATATAGAACATAGTCGGGTCATCTTGGTGCTGTATTTCAGTACTAAAATCAGTATTGAAATATTAAGGTGGATAATCACAATACTGAATTTTGGTAGCGAAATTAGTAATATACAACTCAGTCGGGTCATCTTGGTGCTGTTTTTCAGTATTAAATATTAACGTGAATAATCACAATACTGAGTTCTAGTATTGAAATTAGTGATATTGAACCGAGTCATGTGTTAGTCATGTTGTTTTTGAGTACTCAAATTAATATTGAATACTAACATGAATAATCGCAACAGTAAATTTTATGCCAAAAATTAGTGATATAGAAGTGAGTCAGGTGGTCATCGTTTTGTTTTTCAGTACTGATATCAGTATTGAAGTATTAAGGTGGATAATCGCAATATTGAATTTTAGTACGGAAATGAGTGATATAGAACAGAGTCGGGTCATCTTGGTGCTGTATTTCAGTACTAAAATCAATATTAAAATATTAAGGTGGATAATCACAATACTTCATTTTAGTACCGAAATTAGTAATATACAACTCAGTCGGGTCATCGTGGTGATGTTTTTCAGTATTGAAATATTAATGTGGTTAATATCATTGCTATATTTTAGTACCGAAATTAGTGATATAAAATTGAGTCATGTGTTCGTCGAGCTGTTTTTCAGTACTAAAATCAATACTGGAATATTAACATGGATAATCGTAGTACCGAATATTAGTAACAAATTTGTGGTATACAGCTAATGAGTCTCGTGATCATCGTTCTATTTTTAGGTCTTGAAATCAGTATTGAAATATTAAGTAGATAATCGCAATACTGAATTTTAGTACCAAAATTAGTGATATACAACTGAGTCGGGTCATCCTGCTACTGTTTTAAGTACTGAAATCAGTATAGAAATATTAACGTGAATAATCGCAATACTAATTTTTATACCGAAATTAGTGACATAGAGCTGAGTCGGGTGATCGTCGTTTTGTTTTTCAGTACTAAAATCAGCATTGACATATTAAGGTGGATAATCGCTATACTGAGTTTTAGTATCGAAATTAGTGATATAGAGGTGAGTCAGGTGTTAGTCGTGTTATATTTGAGTACTCAAATTAATACTGAAATACTAACACGGATAATCGCAATACTAAATTTTATACCGAAAATAGTGATATAGAAGTGAGTCGGGTGATTGTCATTTTCTTTTTCAATACTACAATCAGTATTGAAGTATTAAGGTGGATAATCGCAATACCGAATTTTAATACCGAAATGAGTGATATAGAACAGAGTCGGGTCATCTTGGTGCTGTATTTTAGTACTAAAATCAGTATTGAAATATTAAGATGGATAATCACAATACTGAATTTTGGTAGCGAAATTAGTAATATACAACTCAGTCGGGTCATCTTGGTGCTATTTTTCAGTATTAAATATTAACGTGAATAATCACAATACTGAGTTCTAGTATTGAAATTAGTGATATAGAACCGAGTCATGTGTTAGTCATGCTATTTTTGAGTACCCAAATTAATACTGAATACTAACATGAATAATCGCAACAGTAAATTTTATGCCAAATTAGTGATATAGAAGTGAGTCAGGTGGTCATCGTTTTGTTTTTTAGTACTGATATCAGTATTGAAGTATTAAGGTGGATAATCGCAATATTGAATTTTAGTACCGAAATGAGTGATATAGAACAGAGTCGGGTCATCTTGGTGCTGTATTTCAGTACTAAAATCAATATTGAAATATTAAGGTGGATAATCGCAATACCGAATTTTAGTACCGAAATGAGTGATATAGAACAGAGTCGGGTCATCTTGGTGCTGTATTTTAGTACTAAAATCAGTATTGAAATATTAAGATGGATAATCACAATACTGAATTTTGGTAGCGAAATTAGTAATATATAACTCAGTCGGGTCATCTTGGTGCTATTTTTCAGTATTAAATACTAACGTGAATAATCACAATACTGAGTTCTAGTATTCATATTAGTGATATAGAACCGAGTCATGTGTTAGTCATGCTATTTTTGAGTACTCAAATTAATACTGAATACTAACATGAATAATCGCAACAGTAAATTTTATGCCAAATTAGTGATATAGAAGTGAGTCAGGTGGTCATCGTTTTGTTTTTTAGTACTGATATCAGTATTGAAGTATTAAGGTGGATAATCGCAATATTGAATTTTAGTACCGAAATGAGTGATATAGAACAGAGTCGGCTCATCTTGGTGCTGTATTTCAGTACTAAAATCAATACTGAAATATTAAGGTGGATAATCAGAATACTGAATTTTAGTACCGAAATTAGTAATATACAACTCAGTCGGGTCATCGTGGTGCTGTTTTTCAGTATTGAAATATTAATGTGGTTAATCTCATTGCTATATTTTAGTACCGAAATTAGTGATATGGAATTGAGTCATGTGTTCGTCGAGCTGTTTTTCAGTACTAAAATCAATACTGCAATATTAACATGGATAATCGTAGTACCGAATATTAGTAACAAATTTGTGATATACAGCTAATTAGTCACGTGATCATCGTTCTATTTTTAGGTCTTGAAATCAGTTTTGAAATATTAAGTGGATAATCGCAATACTGAATTTTAGTACCAAAATTAGTGATATACAACTGAGTCGGGTCATCCTGCTACTGTTTTTAGTACTGAAATCAGTATTGACATATTAACGTGAATAATCGCAATACTGATTTTTATACCGAAATTAGTGACATAGAACTGAGTCGGGTGATCGTCGTTTTATTTTTCAGTACTAAAATCAGTATTGAAATATTAAGGTGGATAATCGCTATACTGAGTTTTAGTATCGAAATTAGTGATATAGAACTGAGTGAGGTGTTAGTCGTGTTATATTTGAGTACTCAATTTAATACTGAAATACTAACACGGATAATCGCAATACTAAATTTTATACCGAAAATAGTGATATAGAAGTGAGTCGGGTGATTGTCGTTTTATTTTTCAATACTACAATCAGTATTGAAGTATTAAGGTGGATACTCGCAATACCGAATTTTAGTACCGAAATGAGTGATATAGAACAGAGTCGGGTCATCTTGGTGCTGTATTTCAGTACTAAAATCAGTATTGAAATATTAAGGTGGATAATCACAATACTGAGTTTTGGTAGGGAAATTAGTAATATACAACTCAGTCGGGTCATCTTGGTGCTGTTTTTCAGTATTATATATTAACGTGAATAATCACAATACTGAGTTCTAGTATTGAAATTAGTGATATAGAACCGAGTCATGTGTTAGTCATGCTATTTTTGAGTACTCAAATTAATACTGAATACTAACATGAATAATCACAACAATAAATTTTATGCCAAAATTAGTGATATAGAAGTGAGTCAGGTGGTCATCGTTTTGTTTTTCAGTACTGAAATCAGTATTGAAGTATTAAGGTGGATAATCGCAATACTAAATTTCAGTACCGAAATGAGTGATATAGAACAGAGTCGGGTCATCTTGGTGCTGTATTTCAGTACTAAAATCAGTATTGAAATATTAAGGTGGATAATCACAATACTGAATTTTAGTACCGAAATTAGTAATATACAACTCAGTTGGGTCATCGTGGTGCTGTTTTCCAGTATTGAAATATTAATGTGGTTAATCTCATTGCTATGTTTTAGTACCGAAATTATTGATATGGAATTGAGTCATGTGTTCGTCGAGCTGTTCTTCAGTACTAAAATCAATACTGCAATATTAACATGGATAATCGTAGTACCTAATATTAGTAACAAATTTGTGATATACAGCTAATTAGGCTCGTGATCATCGTTCTATTTTTAGGTCATGAAATCAGTATTTAAATATTAAGTGGATAATCGCAATACTGAATTTTAGTACCAAAATTAGTGATATACAACTGAGTCGGGTCATCCTGCTAGTGTTTTTAGTACTGAAATCAGTATTGAAATATTAACGTGAATAATCACAATACTGATTTTTATACCGAAATTAGTGACATAGAACCGAGTCGGGTGATCGTCGTTTTGTTTTTCAGTACTAAAATCAGTATTGAAATATTAAGGTGGATAATCGCTATACTGAGTTTTAGTATCGAAATTAGTGATATAGAACTAAGTCAGGTGTTAGTCGGGTTATATTTGAGTACTCAAATTAATACTGAAATACTAACACGGATAATCGCAATACTAAATTTTATACCGAAAATAGTGATATAGAAGTGGGTCGGGTGATTGTCGTTTTATTTTTCAATACTACAATCAGTATTGAAGTATTAAGGTGGATAATCGCAATACCGAATTTTAGTACCGAAATGAGTGATATAGAACATAGTCGGGTCATCTTGGTGCTGTATTTCAGTACTAAAATCAGTATTGAAATATTGAATTTTGGTAGCGAAATTAGTAATATACAACTCAGTCGGGTCATCTTGGTGCTGTTTTTCAGTATTAAATATTAACGTGAATAATCACAATACTGAGTTCTAGTATTGAAATTAGTGATATTGAACCGAGTCATGTGTTAGTCATGCTGTTTTTGAGTACTCAAATTAATACTGAATACTAACATGAATAATCGCAACAGTAAATTTTATGCCAAAAATTAGTGATATAGAAGTGAGTCAGGTGGTCATCATTTTGTTTTTCAGTACTGATATCAGTATTGAAGTATTAAGGTGGATAATCGCAATATTAAATTTTAGTACCGAAATGAGTGACATATAACAGAGTCGGGTCATCTTGGTGCTGTATTTCAGTACTAAAATCAATATTAAAATATTAAGGTGGATAATCACAATATTGAATTTTAGTACCGAAATTACTAATATACAACTCAGTCGGGTCATCGTGGTGCTGTTTTTCAGTATTGAAATATTAATGTGGTTAATATCATTGCTATATTTTAGTACCGAAATTAGTGATATAAAATTGAGTCATGTGTTCGTCGAGCTGTTTTTCAGTACTAAAATCAATACTGCAATACTAAAATGGATAATCGTAGTACCGAATATTAGTAACAAATTTGTGATATACAGCTAATTAGTCTCGTGATCATCGTTCTATTTTTAGGTCTTGAAATCAGTATTGAAATATTAAGTCGATAATCGCAATACTGAATTTTAGTACCAAAATTAGTGATATACAACTAAGTCGGGTGATCCTCCTACTGTTTTATGTACTGAAATCAGTATAGAAATATTAACGGGAATAATCGCAATACTAATTTTTATACCGAAATTAGTGACATAGAGCTGAGTCGGGTGATCATCGTTTTATTTTTCAGTACTAAAATCAGTATTGAAATATTAAGGTGGATAATCGCTATACTGAGTTTTAGTATCAAAATTAGTGATATAGAGGTGAGTCAGGTGTTAGTCGTGTTATATTTGAGTACTCAAATTAATACTAAAATACTAACACGGATAATCGCAATACTAAATTTTATACCGAAAATAGTGATATAGAAGTGAGTCGGGTGATTGTCATTTTATTTTTCAATACTACAATCAGTATTGAAGTATTAAGGTGGATAATCGCAATACCGAATTTTAGTACCGAAATGAGTGATATAGAACAGAGTCGGGTCATCTTGGTGCTGTATTTTAGTAGTAAAATCAGTATTGAAATATTAAGATGGATAATCACAATACTGAATTTTGGTAGCGAAATTAGTAATATACAACTCAGTCGGGTCATCTTGGTGCTATTTTTCAGTATTAAATATTAACGTGAATAATCACAATACTGAGTTCTAGTATTGAAATTAGTGATATAGAACCAAGTCATGTGTTAGTCATGCTATTTTTGAGTACTCAAATTAATACTGAATACTAACATGAATAATCGCAACAGTAAATTTTATGCCAAATTAGTGATATAGAAGTGAGTCAGGTGGTCATCGTTTTGTTTTTTAGTACTGATATCAGTATTGAAGTATTAAGGTGGATAATCGCAATACTGAATTTTAGTACCGAAATGAGTGATATAGAACAGTGTCGGGTCATCTTGGTGCTGTATTTCAGTAGTAAAATCAATATTGAAATATTAAGGTGGATAATCAGAATACTGAATTTTAGTACCGAAATTAGTAATATACAACTCAGTCGGGTCATCTTGGTGCTATTTTTCAGTATTCAATATTAACGTGAATAATCACAATACTGAGTTCTAGTATTGAAATTAGTGATATAGAACCGAGTCATGTGTTAGTCATGCTATTTTTGAGTACTCAAATTAATACTGAATAGTAACACGAATAATCGCAACAGTAAATTTTATGCCAAATTAGTGATATAGAAGTGAGTCAGGCGATCATCGTTTTGTTTTTTAGTACTGATATCAGTATTGAAGTATTAAGGTGGATAATCGCAATATTGAATTTTAGTACGGAAATGAGTGATATAGAACAGAGTCGGGTCATCTTGGTGCTGTATTTCAGTACTAAAATCAATATTGAAATATTAAGATGGATAATCACAATACTGAATTTTGGTAGCGAAATTAGTAATATACAACTCAGTCGGGTCATCTTGGTGCTATTTTTCAGTATTAAATACTAACGTGAATAATCACAATACTGAGTTCTAGTATTGATATTAGTGATATAGAACCGAGTCATGTGTTAGTCATGCTATTTTTGAGTACTCAAATTAATACTGAATACTAACATGAATAATCGCAACAGTAAATTTTATGCCAAATTAGTGATATAGAAGTGAGTCAGGTGGTCATCGTTTTGTTTTTTAGTACTGATATCAGTATTGAAGTATTAAGGTGGATAATCGCAATACTGAATTTTAGTACCGAAATGAGTGATATAGAACAGAGTCGGGTCATCTTGGTGCTGTATTTCAGTAGTAAAATCAATATTGAAATATTAAGGTGGATAATCACAATACTGAATTTTTGTACCGAAATTACTAATATACAACTCAGTCGGGTCATCGTGGTGCTTTTTTTCAGTATTGAAATATTAATGTGGTTAATCTCATTGCTATATTTTAGTACTGAAATTATTGATATAGAATTGAGTCATGTGTTCGTCGAGCTGTTTTTCAGTACTAAAATCAATACTGCAATATTAACATGGATAATCGTAGTACCGAATATTAGTAACAAATTTGTGATATACAGCTAATTAGTCTCGTGATCATCGTTCTATTTTTAGGTCTTGAAATCAGTATTGAAATATTAAGTGGATAATCGCAATACTGAATTTTAGTACCAAAATTAGTGATAGACAACTGAGTCGGGTCATCCTGCTACTGTTTTAAGTACTGAAATCAGTATTGAAATATTAACGTGAATAATCGCAATATTGATTTTTATACCGAAATTAGTGACATAGAACTGAGTCGGGTGATCGTCGTTTTGTTTTTCAGTACTAAAATCAGTATTGAAATATTAAGGTGGATAATCGCTATACTGAGTTTTAGTATCGAAATTAGTGATATAGAGGTGAGTTAGGTGTTAGTCCTGTTATATTTGAGTACTCAAATTAATACTGAAATACTAACACGGATAATCGCAATACTAAATTTTATACCGAAAATAGTGATATACAAGTGAGTCGGGTGATTGTCGCTTTATTTTTCAATACTACAATCAGTATTGAAGTATTAAGGTGGATAATCGCAATACAGAATTTTAGTACCGAAATGACTGATATAGAACAGAGTCGGGTCATCTTGGTGCTGTATTTCAGTACTAAAATCAGTATTGAAATATTGAATTTTGGTAGTGAAATTAGTAATATACAACTCAGTCGGGTCATCTTGGTGCTATTTTTCAGTATTAAATATTAACGTGAATAAATACAATACTGAGTTCTAGTATTGAAATTAGTGATATAGAACCGAGTCATGTGTTAGTCATGCTATTTTTGAGTACTCAAATTAATACTGAATACTAACATGAATAATCGCAACAGTAAATTTTATGCCAAATTAGTGATATAGAAGTGAGTCAGGTGGTCATCGTTTTGTTTTTCAGTACTGATATCAGTATTGAAGTATTAAGGTGGATAATCGCAATACTGAATTTTAGTACCGAAATGAGTGATATAGAACAGAGTCGGGTCATCTTGGTGCTGTATTTCAGTACTAAAATCAATATTGAAATATTAAGGTGGATAATCACAATACTGAATTGTAGTACCGAAACTAGTAATATACAACTCAGTCGGGTCATCGTGGTGCTGTTTTCCAGTATTGAAATATTATTGTGGTTAATCTCATTGCTATGTTTTAGTACCGAAATTATTGATATAGAATTGAGTCATGTGTTCGTCGAGCTGTTCTTCAGTACTAAAATCAATACTGCAATATTAACATGGATAATGGTAGTACCGAATATTAGTAACAAATTTGTGATATACAGCTAATTAGTCTCGTGATCATCGTTCTATTTTTAGGTCTTGAAATCAGTATTTAAATATTAAGTGGATAATCGCAATACTGAATTTTAGTACCAAAATTAGTGCTAGACAACTGAGTCGGGTCATCCTGCTACTGTTTTTAGTACTGAAATCAGTATTGAAATATTAACGTGAATAATCGCAATAGTGATTTTTATACCGAAATTAGTGACATAGAACTGAGTCGGGTGATCGTCGTTTTGTTTTCAGTACTAAAATCAGTATTGAAATATTAAGGTGGATAATCGCTATACTTAGTTTTAGTATCAAAATTAGTGATATAGAACTGAGTCAGGTGTTAGTCGTGTTATATTTGAGTACTCAAATTAATACTGAAATACTAACACGGATAATAGCAATACTAAATTTTATACCGAAAATAGTGATATAGAAGTGAGTCAGGTGATTGTCGTTTTATTTTTCAATACTACAATCAGTATTGAAGTATTAAGGTGGATAATCGCAATACCGAATTTTAGTACCGAAATGAGTGATATAGAACAGATTCGGGTCTTCTTGGTGCTGTATTTCAGTACTAAAATCAGTATTGAAATATTGAATTTTGGTAGCGAAATTAGTAATATACAACTCAGTCGGGTCATCTTGGTGCTATTTTTCAGTATTAAATATTAACGTGAATAATCACAATACTGAGTTCTAGTATTGAAATTAGTGATATAGAACCGAGTCATGTGTTAGTCATGCTATTTTTGAGTACTCAAATTAATACTGAATACTAACATGAATAATCGCAACAGTAAATTTTATACCAAATTAGTGATATAGAAGTGAGTCAGGTGGTCATCGTTTTGTTTTTCAGTACTGATATCAGTATTGAAGTATTAAGGTGGATAATCGCAATACTGAATTTTAGTACCGAAATGAGTGATATAGAACAGAGTCGGGTCGTCTTGGTGCTGTATTTCAGTACTAAAATCAATATTGAAATATTAATGTGGATAATCACAATACTGAATTTTAGTACCGAAACTAGTAATATACAACTCAGTCGGGTCATCGTGGTGCTGTTTTCCAGTATTGAAATATTAATGTGGTTAATCTCATTGCTATGTTTTAGTAGCGAAATTATTGATATAGAATTGAGTCATGTGTTCGTCGAGCTGTTCTTCAGTACTAAGATCAATACTGCAATATTAACATGGATAATCGTAGTACCGAATATTAGTAACAAATTTGTGATATACAGCTAATTAGTCTCGTGATCATCGTTCTATTTTTAGGTCTTGAAATCAGTATTTAAATATTAAGTGGATAATCGCAATACTGAATTTTAGTACCAAAATTAGTGCTAGACAACTGAGTCGGGTCATCCTGCTACTGTTTTTAGTACTGAAATCAGTATTGAAATATTAACGTGAATAATCGCAATATTGATTTTTATACCGAAATTAGTGACATAGAACTGAGTCGGGTGATCGTCGTTTTGTTTTTCAGTACTAAAATCAGTATTGAAATAGTAAGGTGGATAATCGCTATACTGAGTTTTAGTATCGAAATTAGTGATATAGAAGTGAGTCAGGTGTTAGTCGTGTTATATTTGAGTACTCAAATTAATACTGAAATACTAACACGGATAATCGCAATATTAAATTTTATACCGAAAATAGTGATATAGAAGTGAGTCGGGTGATTGTCGTTTTATTTTTCAATACTACAATCAGTATTGAAGTATTAAGGTGGATAATCGCAATACCGAATTTTAGTACCGAAATGAGTGATATAGAACAGACTCGGGTCATCTTGGTGCTGTATTTCAGTACTAAAATCAGTATTGAAATATTAACGTGGATAATCACAATACTGAGATTTGGTAGCGAAATTAGTAATATACAACTCAGTCGGGTCATCTTGGTGCTGTTTTTCAGTATTAAATATTAACGTGAATAATCACAATACTGAGTTCTAGCAGTGAAATTAGTGATATAGAACCGAGTCATGTGTTAGTTATGCTTTTTTTGAGTACTCAAATTAATACTGAATACTAACATGAATAATCGCAACAGTAAATTTTATGCCAAAATTAGTCATATAGAAGTGAGTCAGGTGGTCGTCGTTTTGTTTTTCAGTACTGATATCAGTATGGAGGTATTAAGGTGGATAATCGCAATACTAAATTTTAGTACCGAAATGAGTGATATAGAACAGAGTCGGGTCATTTGGTGCTGTATTTCAGTACTAAAATCAATATTGAAATATTAAGGTGGACAATGACAATACCGAATTTTAGTACCGAAATTAGTAATATACAACTCAGTCGGGTCATCGTGGTGCTATTTTTAAGTATTGAAATACTAATGTTGTTAATCTCATTGCTATATTTTAGTACCGAAATTAGTGATATAGAATTGAGTCATGTGTTCGTCGAGCTATTTTTCAGTACTAAAATCAATACTGCAATATTAACATGGATAATCGTAGTACCGAATATTAGTAACAAATATTTGATATACAACTAATTAGTCTCGTGATCATCATTCTATTTTTAGGTCTTGAAATCATTATTGAAATATTAAGTGGATAATCGCAATACTGAATTTTAGTACCAAAAATAGTGATATACAACAGAGTCGGGTCATCCTGCTACTGTTTTTAGTACTGAAATCAGTATTGAAATATTAACGTGAATAATCGCAATACTGATTTTTATACCGAAATTAGTGACATAGAACTGAGTCTGGTGATCGTCGTTTTGTTTTTCAGTACTAAAATCAGTATTGAAATATTAAGGTGGATAATCGCTATACTGAGTTTTAGTATCAAAATTAGTGATATAGAACTGAGTCAGGAGTTAGTCGTGTTATATTTCAGTACGCAAATTAATACTGAAATACTAACACGGATAATCGCAATACTAAATTTTATACCGAAAATAGTGATATAGAAGTGAGTCAGGTGATTGTCGTTTTATTTTTAATACTACAATCAGTATTGAAGTATTAAGGAGGATAATCGCAATACTGAATTTTAGTACCGAAATGAGTGATATAGAACAGAGTCGGGTCATCTTGGTGCTGTATTTCAGTACTAAAATCAGTATTGAAATATTAACGTGGATAATCACAATACTGAGTTTTGGTAGCGAAATTAGTAATATACAACTCCGTCGGGTCATCTTGGTGCAGTTTTTTAGTATTAAATATTAACGTGAATAATCACAATACTGAGTTCTAGTAGTGAAATTAGTGATATAGAACCGAGTCATGTGTTAGTCATGCTATTTTTGAGTACTCAAATTAATACTGAATAATAACATGAATAATCGCAACAGTAAATTTTATGCCAAAATTAGTCATATAGAAGTGAGTCAGGTGGTCATCGTTTTGTTTTTCAGTACTGATATCAGTATTGAGGTATTAAGGTGGATAATCGCAATACTGAATTTTAGTACCGAAATGAGTGATATAGAATAGAGTCGGGTCATCTTGGTGCTGTATTTCAGTACTAAAATCAATATTCAAATATTAAGGTGGATAATCACAATACCGAATTTTAGTACCGAAATTAGTAATATACAACTCAGTCGGGTCATCGTGGTGCTATTTTTCAGTATTGAAATACTAATGTGGTTAATCTCATTGCTATATTTTAGTACCGAAATTAGTGATATTGAATTGAGTCATGTGTTCGTTGAGCTGTTTTTCAGTACTAAAATCAATACTGCAATATTAACATGGATAATCATAGTACCGAATATTAGTAACAAATTTTAGATATACAGCTAATTAGTCTCGTGATCATCGTTCTATTTTTAGGTCTTAAAATCAATATTGAAATATTAACTGGATAATCGCAATACTGAATTTTAGTACCAAAATTAGTGATATACAACTGAGTCAGGTCATCCTGCTACTGTTTTTAGTACTGATATCAGTATTGAAATATTAACGTGAATAATCGCAATACTGATTTTTATAACGAAATTAGTGACATAGAACTGAGTCGGGTGATCGTCGTTTTGTTTTTCAGTACTAAAATCAGTATTGAAATATTAAGGTGGATAATCGCTATACTGAGTTTTAGTATCGAAATTAGTGATATAGAACTGAGTCAGGAGTTAGTCGTGTTATATTTGAGTACGCAAATTAATACTGAAATACTAACACGGATAATCGCAATACTAAATTTTATACCGAAAATAGTGATATAGAAGTGAGTCGGGTGATTGTCGTTTTATTTTTCAATACTATAATCAGTATTGAAGTATTAAGGTGGCAACTTGTGACGCCCCCGATTTGACCGTACACTAATCATGCACGCAAATGTGTACGACCAAGATCAGGGACTCACGGGAAGATATCACAACACAACTCTAAAACATAAATAAGTCATACAAGCATCATAATACAAGCTAGGGGCCTCGAGGGCTCGAATACAAGTGCTCGATCACAGACGAGTCAGCGGAAGCAACAATATCCGAGTACAGACATAAGTTAAACAAGTTTGCCTTAAGAAGGCTAGCACAAACTGGGATACAGATCGAACGAGGCGCAGGCCTCCTGCCTGGGATCCTCCTAACTACTCCTGATCGTCGTCAGCGGGCTGCACGTAGTAGTAGGCACCTCCAGTGTCGTAGGTGTCTTCGTCGACGGTGGCGTCTGGCTCCTGGACTCCAACATCTGGTTGCGACAACCAGATAGAAAGGAAAAGGGGGAAAAGAGGGAGAGAAGCAACCGTGAGTACTCATCCAAAGTACTCGCAAGCAAGGAGCTATACTACATATGCATGGGTATATGTGTAAAGGGGCATATCAGTGGACTGAACTGCAGAATGCCAGAATAAAAGGGGGATAGCTAGTCCTGTCGAAGACTACGCTTCTGGCCATCTCCATCTTGCAGCATATAGAAGAGAGTAGATTGAAGTCCTCCAAGTAGCATCGCATAGCATAATCCTACCCGGCGATCCCCTCCTTGTCGCCCTGTTAGAGAGCGATCACCGGGTTGTATCTGGCACTTGGAAGGGTGTATTTTATTCAGTATCCAGTTCTAGTTGTCATAAGGTCAAGGTACAACTCCGGGTCGTCCTTTTACCGAGGGACACGGCTATTCGAATAGATAAACTTCCCTGCAGGGGTGCACCACATAACCCAACACGCTCGATCCCATTTGGCCGGACACACTTTCCTGGGTCATGCCCGGCCTCATAAGATCAACTCGTCGCAGCCCCACCTAAGCACAATAGAGAGGTCAGCACGCCGGTCTAACCCTATGCGCGCAGGGGTCTGGGCCCATCGCCCTATGCACACCTGCACATTGCGTACGCGGCCGGAAGCAGACCTAGCCTAGTGGTGTTCCAGTCCAATGCGGCGCGCGCCACTCAGTCGCTGACGTCAAGAAGGCTTCGGCTGATACCACGACGCCGGGATACCCATAACTACTCCCGCGTAGATGGCTAGTGCGTATAGACCAAATGGCCAGACTCAGATCAAATACCAAGATCTCGTTAAGCGTGTTAAGTATCCGCGAACGCCGACCAGGGCCAGGCCCACCTCTCACCTAGGCGGTCTCAACCTGCCCTGTCGCTCCGCCACAAAGATCCACTTGCGGGTACTCCTACGAGCCGACCCGACTTTAGTCATCACATGTGTCATGTATATAGTATATAAGTATATACCCGTGATCACCGCCCAGGTCATCACGACCTGATATTATAGCACGGCAGACGGACGAGAATGTAGGGCCACTGATGGAAAACTAGCATCCTATACTAAGCATGTAGGATTGCAGGTAAAGGTAACAACAATAGTAGCAAGGATAGGCTATGCATCAGGATAGGATATCGGAAAGCAGTAACATGCTACACTACTCTAATGCAAGCAGTATAGAGAAGAATAGGCGATATCTGGTGATCAAGGGGGGGGGCTTGCCTGGTTGCTCTGGCAAGTAGGAGGGGTCGTCAACTCCGTAGTCGAACTGGGCAGCAGCAGCGTCAGTCTCGTAGTCTACCGGAGAGAAGAGGGGGAAGAAACAGTAAATACAATGCAAACATAAACATGACGATGCGTGACATGACAATGAGCAGTGCGAGGTGTGACCTAACGCGACAGTAGGTGGTACCGGCGAAGGGGGGGTACATCCGGGAAAGTATTCCCGATGTTTTGCGTTTTCGGACAGATGGACCGGAGGGGGAAAGTTGCGAGTTCGATAGGTTAGGGAGGTGTGGTGGACGAACGGACTGCGTATCCGGATTCGTCTCGACGTTCTGAGCAACTTTCATGTTAAAAATATTTTAATCCGAGTTACGGATTAAAAGATATGATCTTCTAAAGATTTTATTAATTTCTGGAATTTAATTAATTATTTAAATTAATTCGAAAATGGATTTATGACATCAGCATGATGTCATGCTGACGTCAGCAGTCAACAGGGGTTGACTGGGTCAAACTGACATGTGGGTCCAGTGGGACCCACCTGTCATTCCCTATTTAGTTTAATTAGGGTCTAGCTAAATAATTACTGTTTAATTAATTTAAACAGGATTAATTAACTTAATTAATTTAGTTAATTAATTAATTAAAATTATTTTTATTTTTATTTTCTTTATTTATTTATTTATTTATTTTTATTAATTAATTTATTATTTTTATTATCATTATTATTATTTATTAATTTTATTGTTTTTTTATATTATTGTTTTTTAGTAAACGTTCTGGGGGGTCCACATGTCATAGGCTCTGGGGGAGCCTAGCGGGCGCTGGGCGAATGGGCGCAACGGGTGCCCAGCACCCGTTCGTTCGGGCGCACGACTCAACCGCCAGAGGGGTAACGGCGACGGCATGGCGCCGGGGCGGCGCGGCGAGGGGGTGGTCGTCGGCAGCAGGAGGTGGTGCCGGAGTGGGGGCCGCGCGGACGGGCGCC